>NC_092178.1:13583581-13623581 GCF_045791955.1 Oncorhynchus clarkii lewisi | reverse complement strand
CAAATATTAATAACGTTCCATCCATGAGGCATCTAGAGGGCGATTTGGTCCATTGCTGCAGGAAAGGGGTACCTTCAACATTTTAACTTTGGAGAACCTTCTAAATTTGACATTTGGAGAAATGTGGAAAAATTTCTGAGTCTGAAATCAAATTGGTAAAACCATGAGATCTTGTTGGCTTACAATGCCAGGATTGTGGGTGTGAATCCCGGGATCAGCCAAATTTACAACGTATGCATGCATGACTTCGCTTTGGAGAAAAGTGTCTGCTAAATCGTGTATATTAATATATTATATTATTAAAGGCATTGGCTCTGGAAGCTAACATCAAGTCTCAAGTTCACTCATCACGTAGGCATTGAACTTATCACCAAAGATGATGGTATCACCGAAGATGTCGCATTTAGGCCGTTTACCATTGAAAAAGTTGTCACAGTTCCCCGTCTACTTATGGGGTGGCTCTCCCAGAGACACCAATGCGATACAGCTGGGTATGATCTGCTTAGTTCATTGACTGTATATGAACCAGAAATAAGGTGCCAGTGAAATTTCTCGCTTTCTCTATTGTTTCTGGTATCACCGCACCACTTCCCATCCTGAGTCCCTCTTCTCCTCAGACTGAGCTAGTGATCACTGACAGATATCATCCTCTTGTCAGATCTGATATCCACTATTCAGGTCTGGAGTGTGTCAGTCTCTCAGACCCTGGTGAGCGTGGCGTGCTAACCAGCGTGGCGCCAACAGAAGCTAATAAATCATCTGCGGTTTTATTTCACATTTATTCCAGGTGTAATGAAGACGCAACGGCCTCTGGGCCCATAACCAATGGCGACAGGGTGACACTGATGAATGGTTGAAGGTGCATACGTTACCGTCTGAGGGAGAAGACTGTCAGGCTTCAAGGCTTCAACGACGATCTGTGTGTGGATAGAGTGTGTGCATGTGTGTTACATTTGGAAAGTGTTTGAGGCTGCAGGCCTCACAGGAGACTATAGGACGTATGTTCTTGTGTGTGTGTGTGTGTGTGTATGCGTGCGTGTGTGTGTGTGTGTGCGTGCGTGTGTACGTGTGCGTTTGTGCGTGTGTGCGTGTGTGTGTGTGTGTGTGTGTGTGTGTGTGTAGGTCTATCTACGTTGTATATATTTGTATAATTTAGACGACAGTTAAGACAATAGAACAGCAGTCTATTAGCAGCTACTTTTTATGGTTGATCTGAATCTGTTGTGACACCACAATGAAATCACTCTGCTGCCTTTGTATATTCCTCATTTCCGTATCATCATCATCCTCATCTAGCTAGGGGCTGATAAGAGCTAGATTTGTGATGGAAGAGATAACAGGTGTTATCATCAGATAACAGACACCCACACTTCACAATTACAACTAAATTGGTGGATTGAGGAGTCATGTGTAACTTGCTTCAGTATTGATGTCTAGTTTTAATGACATGCTATAGTGATATATTAACCACAATCTTTACTCACACTCAAGGACAGCCTTAGCCATTCAATCTCTCATACTATCACCCTCCAGTCAACCTGTCAATCAATGAATCCATTCATCCACTATGGGACTGCGACAAGGCATGGCACAGCACTTTGTGAAGAGCAACAACAAAGACAGAAATATGATCCAGCAATGTAGTGGACAGGTCAATATTCAGATAGAGACTGTACTGAAGGAGAATTGCTAAAGAGGAGCTCAGGATTTAGGATTTTGAGTTTGGATTTGGACTCATGTCACACTTCAATCTAAACCTAAATCCAGACTATTACCGACCTGATTTGTTTGTGTTTGTGTGTGAGTGTGTGAGTGTGTGTGTGTGCGTATGTGTGTGTGTGCGTGTGAGTGTGTGTGCGTGCGTGCGTGTGTGTGTGTGTTCGTGCGTTGAGTGTGTGTGTGTGTGTGTGTGTGTGTGTGTGTGTGTGTGTGTGTGTGTGTGTGTGTGTGTGTGTGTGTGTGTACTGTTCAGTCTCCTTCTCCGTCCAATTATAGATATTTGTCCAGTAAAGAGGAACATTATGACATGTCAATATTATCTGCTACAGATTATACTGTTACAGATGATGCTGTTATAGATTATACTGCTACAGATTATACTGCTCTAGATTATACTGCTATAGATTATACTGCTATAGATTATACTGCTCTAGATTATACTGCTACAGATTATACTGCTATAGATTATACTGCTATAGATTATACTGCTACAGATGATGCTGTTATAGATTATACTGCTATAGATTATACTGCTACAGATTATACTGCTATAGATTATACTGCTATAGATTATACTGCTATAGATTATACTGCTACAGATTATAATGCTATAGATTATACTGCTATAGATTATACTGCTACAGATTATACTGCTTTAGATTATACTGCTATAGATTATACTGCTATTGATAACACACTGCTATAGATTATACTGTTATAGATAACACACTGCTATAGATTATACTGCTATAGATTATACTGCTATAGATTATACTGCTACAGATTATACTGCTATAGATTATACTGCTACAGATTATACTGCTATAGATTATACTGCTATAGATAACACACTACATTAGTTAACACACTGCTATAGAAAACACCCCGCTATAGATAACACGCTGCTATATAAAACATACTGCTATAGATTATACTGCTATAGATAACATGCTGCTACAGATAACACACTGCCATAGATTATACTGCTATAGATAATACACTGCTATAGATAACACACTACATTAGATAACACGCTGCTATAGATAACACATTGCAATAAATAACACACTGCATTAGATAACACACTGCTATAGATAACACACTGCTAAAGATAACACGCTGCTATATAAAACATACTGCTATAGATTATACTGCTATAGATAACACGCTGCTACAGATAACACACTGCCATAGATTATACTGCTATAGATAATACACTGCTATAGATAACACACTGCTATAGATAACACACTACATTAGATAACACGCTGCTATAGATAACACATTGCAATAAATAACACACTGCATTAGATAACACACTGCTAAATATTATACTGCTATAGATAACACACTGCTATAGATGACACTCTGCTATAGATTATACTGCTATAGATAACACACTGCTATAGATGACACACTGCTGTAGATTATACTGCTATAGATAATACACTGCTATAGATAACACGCTGCTATATAAAACATACTGCTATAGATTACACTGCTATTGATAATACACTGCTATAGATGGCACACTGCTGTAAATAACACACTGCTATAGATAACAAGCTGCTATAGATAACACACTGCTATCAGTAACACGCTGCTATAGATAACACACTGTGTTAGATAACACACCGTTATAGACAACACACTGCTATAGATAACACTGCTATAGATAACACACTGCTATAGATAAAACACTACATTAGATTACACACTGCTATAGAAAACAGAACGCTATAGATAACACACTGCTATAGATTATACTGCTATAGAAAACACACTGCTATAGATACAACCAGCTACAGATAACACTGCTATAGAAAACCCACCGCTATAGACAAAACACTGTTATAGATATATAACACCGCTATAGAGAACACAATGCTACAGAACACACTTATTTAGATAACACACTGCTATAGATTATACTGCTATAGAAAACACACTGCTATAGATACAACCAGCTACAGATTACACTGCTATAGAAAACCCACCGCTATAGACAAAACACTGTTATAGATAACACACCGCTATAGATTACACACTGCTTTAGATAACACTTCTATAGATAACACACTGCTGTAGTTAAAACTGCTACAGATAACACTGCTATAGATAACACACTTCTAAAGAGAACACACTGCTATAGTTATATAACACCGCTATAGAGAACACAATGCTACAGAACACACTTATTTAGATAACACACTGCTATTGCTAACACACTGCTATAGACACCACAATGTCAAATATAATGCACTGCCATAGATAAACAACTGCTACAGATAACACACCGCTGTAGATAACACTGCTCTATATAAAACTGCTGTAGGTAACACAATATTATAGATAATACACTGCTATAGATAACTGCTATAGACAACATTTTTTATACATAACACTGCTATAGATAACACTGCTATAGATTACACTGCAATAGGTAACACTGGTATAGATAACACTGATATAGATAACACTGTTAAAGATAACAAACTGCTATAGACAACATTTTTATACATAACACTGCTGAAGATAACACTGCTATAGATAACACTGCTATAGATAACACTGCTATAGACACATTTTTTAAACATAACACTGCTGAAGACACTGCTGTAAATAACACACTGCATTAGATAACACACTGCTATAGAAAACACACCGCTATAGGTAACACACCGCTATCGATACCACACTGCTATCGATAACACGCTATTCTAGATAACACACTGCTATAGATAACACACTGCTAGAAATACCACACTGCTATCGATAACACGCTGTTCTAGATAACACACTGCTATAGATAACACACTGCTAGAAATAACACACTGCTAGAGATAACACACTACATTAGTTAACACACTGCTATAGATAACACACTACATTAGTTAACACACTGCTATAGATAACACACTACATTAGTTAACACACTGCTATAGAAAACACACCGCTATAGATAACACGCTGCTATAGAAAACACGCTGCTAAAGATTATACTGCTGTAGATAACACACTGCTACAGATTATACCGCTATAGATAACACGCTGCTATAGAAAACATACTGCTATATATTATACTGCTGTAGATAACACACTGCTACAGATTATACCACTATAGAAAACACACTGCTATAGAAAACATACTGCTATAGATTATACTGCTATAGATAACACACTACATTAGTTAACACACTGCTATAGAAAACACCCCGCTATAGATAACACGCTGCTATATAAAACATACTGCTATAGATTATACTGCTATAGATAACATGCTGCTACAGATAACACACTGCCATAGATTATACTGCTATAGATAATACACTGCTATAGATAACACACTACATTAGATAACACGCTGCTATAGATAACACATTGCAATAAATAACACACTGCATTAGATAACACACTGCTATAGATAACACACTGCTAAAGATAACACGCTGCTATATAAAACATACTGCTATAGATTATACTGCTATAGATAACACGCTGCTACAGATAACACACTGCCATAGATTATACTGCTATAGATAATACACTGCTATAGATAACACACTGCTATAGATAACACACTACATTAGATAACACGCTGCTATAGATAACACATTGCAATAAATAACACACTGCATTAGATAACACACTGCTAAATATTATACTGCTATAGATAACACACTGCTATAGATGACACTCTGCTAAATATTATACTGCTATAGATAACACACTGCTATAGATGACACTCTGCTATAGATTATACTGCTATAGATAACGCACTGCTATAGATAACACGTTGCTATATAAAACATACTGCTATAGATTATACTGCTATAGATAATACACTGCTATAGATAACACACTGCCATAGATTATACTGCTATAGATAATACACTGCTATAGATAACACACTGCTATAGATAACACACTACATTAGATAACACGCTGCTATATAAAACATACTGCTATAGATTATACTGCTATAGATAACGCACTGCTATAGATGACACACTGCTGTAGATTATACTGCTATAGATAATACACTGCTATAGATTACACTGCTATTGATAATACACTGCTATAGATTACACTGCTATTGATAATACACTGCTATAGATGACACACTGCTGTAAATAACACACTGCTATAGATAACAAGCTGCTATAGATAACACACTGCTATCAGTAACACGCTGCTATAGATAACACACTGTGTTAGATAACACACCGTTGTAGACAACACACTGCTATAGATAACACTGCTATAAATAACACACTGCTATAGATAAAACACTACATTAGATTACACACTGCTATAGAAAACAGAACGCTATAGATAACACACTGCTATAGATTATACTGCTATAGAAAACACACTGCTATAGATACAACCAGCTACAGATTACACTGCTATAGAAAACCCACCGCTATAGACAAAACACTGTTATAGATAACACACCGCTATAGATTACACACTGCTATAGATACCACTTCTAAAGAGAACACACTGCTATAGTTATATAACACCGCTATAGAGAACACAATGCTACAGAACACACTTATTTAGATAACACACTGCTATTGCTAACACACTGCTATAGACACCACAATGTCAAATATAATGCACTGCCATAGATAAACAACTGCTACAGATAACACACCGCTGTAGATAACACTGCTCTATATAAAACTGCTGTAGGTAACACAATATTATAGATAATACACTGCTATAGATAACTGCTATAGACAACATTTTTTATACATAACACTGCTATAGATAACACTGCTATAGATTACACTGCAATAGGTAACACTGGTATAGATAACACTGATATAGATAACACTGTTAAAGATAACAAACTGCTATAGACAACATTTTTATACATAACACTGCTGAAGATAACACTGCTATAGATAACACTGCTATAGATAACACTGCTATAGACACATTTTTTAAACATAACACTGCTGAAGATAAAACTGCTATAGATAACACTGCTATAGACAACATTTCAAAAATCAAATCAAATCAAATCAAATCAAATGTTATTTGTCACATACACATGGTTAGCAGATGTTAATGCGAGTGTAGCGAAATGCTTGTGCTTCTAGTTCCGACAATGCAGTAATAACAAGTAATCTAACTAACAATTCCAAAACTACTGTCTTGTACACAGTGTAAGGGGATAAAGAATATGTACATAAGGATATATGAATGAGTGATGGTACAGAGCAGCATAGGCAAGATACAGTAGATGGTATCGAGTACAGTATGTACAAATGAGATGAGTATGTAAACAAAGTGGCATAGTTTAAAGTGGCTAGTGATACATGTATTACATAAGGATACAGTCGATGATATAGAGTACAGTATATACGTATGCATATGAGATGAATAATGTAGGGTAAGTAACATTATATAAGGTAGCATTGTTTAAAGTGGCTAGTGATATATTTACATCATTTCCCATCAATTCCCATTATTAAAGTGGCTGGAGTTGAGTCAGTGTGTTGGCAGCAGCCACTCAGTGTTAGTGGTGGCTGTTTAACAGTCTGATGGCCTTGAGATAGAAGCTGTTTTTCAGTCTCTCGGTCCCAGCTTTGATGCACCTGTACTGACCTCGCCTTCTGGATGATAGCGGGGTGAAAAGGCAGTGGCTCGGGTGGTTGATGTCCTTGATGATCTTTATGGCCTTCCTGTGACATCGGGTGGTGTAGGTGTCCTGGAGGGCAGGTAGTTTGCCCCCGGTGATGCGTTGTGCAGACCTCACTACCCTCTGGAGAGCCTTACGGTTGAGGGCGGTGCAGTTGCCATACCAGGCGGTGATACAGCCCGCCAGGATGCTCTCGATTGTGCATCTGTAGAAGTTTGTGAGTGCTTTTGGTGACAAGCCGAATTTCTTCAGCCTCCTGAGGTTGAAGAGGCGCTGCTGCGCCTTCTTCACGATGCTGTCTGTGTGAGTGGACCAATTCAGTTTGTCTGTGATGTGTATGCCGAGGAACTTAAAACTTGCTACCCTCTCCACTACTGTTCCATCGATGTGGATAGGGGGGTGTTCCCTCTGCTGTTTCCTGAAGTCCACAATCATCTCCTTAGTTTTGTTGACGTTGAGTGTGAGGTTATTTTCCTGACACCACACTCCGAGGGCCCTCACCTCCTCCCTGTAGGCCGTCTCGTCGTTGTTGGTAATCAAGCCTACCACTGTTGTGTCGTCCGCAAACTTGATGATTGAGTTGGAGGCGTGCATGGCCACGCAGTCGTGGGTGAACAGGGAGTACAGGAGAGGGCTCAGAACGCACCCTTGTGGGGCCCCAGTGTTGAGGATCAGCGGGGAGGAGATGTTGTTGCCTACCCTCACCACCTGGGGGCGGCCCGTCAGGAAGTCCAGTACCCAGTTGCACAGGGCGGGGTCGAGACCCAGGGTCTCGAGCTTGATGACGAGCTTGGAGGGTACTATGGTGTTGAATGCCGAGCTGTAGTCGATGAACAGCATTCTCACATAGGTATTCCTCTTGTCCAGATGGGTTAGGGCAGTGTGCACTGTGGTTGAGATTGCATCGTCTGTGGACCTATTTGGGCGGTAAGCAAATTGGAGTGGGTCTAGGGTGTCAGGTAGGGTGGAGGTGATATGGTCCTTGACTATGCTCTCAAAGCACTTCATGATGAAGGATGTGAGTGCTACGGGGCGGTAGTCGTTTAGCTCAGTTACCTTAGCTTTCTTGGGAACAGGAACAATGGTGGCCCTCTTGAAGCATGTGGGAACAGCAGACTGGTATAGGGATTGATTGAATATGTCCGTAAACACACCGGCCAGCTGGTCTGCGCATGCTCTGAGGGCGCGGCTGGGGATGCCGTCTGGGCCTGCAGCCTTGCGAGGGTTAACACGTTTAAATGTCTTACTCACCTCAGCTGCAGTGAAGGAGAGACCACATGTTTTCGTTGCAGGCCGTGTCAGTGGCACTGTATTGTCCTCAAAGCGGGCAAAAAAGTTATTTAGTCTGCCTGGGAGCAAGACATCCTGGTCCGTGACTGGGCTGGATTTCTTCCTGTAGTCCGTGATTGACTGTAGACCCTGCCACATGCCTCTTGTGTCTGAGCCGTTGAATTCTATACATAACACTGCTGAAGATAACACTGCTATAGATAACACTGCTATAGACAACATTTCTATACATAACACTGCTGAAGATAACACTGCTATAGATAACACTGCCATAGATAGCACTGCTATAGATAACACTGCTATAGATAACACTGCTATAGATAACACTGCCATAGATAGCACTGCTATAGATAACACTGCTATAGATAACACTGCTATAGATAAAACACTGCTATAGATAACACTGCTATAGATAACACTGCTATAGATAAAACACTGCTATAGATAACATTTTTAAACATAACACTGCTATAGATAACACTGCTATAGATAACACTGCTATAGACAACATTTTTAAACATAACACTGCTATAGATAACACTGCTATAGATAACACTGCTATAGACAACATTTTTTACATAACACAGCTATAGATAACACTGCTGAAGATAACACTGCTATAGATAACACTGCTATAGACAAAAAAATTTATACATAACACTGCTCAAGATAACACTGCTATAGATTACACTGCAATAGCTAACTCTGCTATAGATAACACTGTTAAAGATAACACACTGCTATAGACACATTTTTTATACATAACACTGCTGAAGATAACACTGCTATAGATAACACTGCTATAGATAACACTGCTATAGATAACACTGCTATAGATAACACTGCTATAGATAAAACACTGCTATAGATAACATTTTTATACATAACACTGCTGAAGATAACACTGCTATAGATAACACTGCTATAGATAACACTGCTATAGATAACACTGCTATAGATAACACTGCTATAGACAACATTTTTATACATAACACTGCTGAAGATAACACTGCTATAGATAACACTGCTATAGATAACACTGCTATAGATAACACTGCTATAGATAATACTGCCATAAATAGCACTGCTATAGATAACACTGCTATAGATAACACTGCTATAGATAACACTGCCATATATAGCACTGCTATAGATAACACTGCTATAGATAACACTGCTATAGATAACACTGCCATATATAGCACTGCTATAGATAACACTGCTATAGATAACACTGCTATAGATAAAACACTGCTATAGATAACAGTGCTATAGATAACACTGCCATAGATAACACTGCTATAGATAACACTGTTCACTACCGATGACGTAGCCATGATGTACCCACGACATACCCACGACGTACCCACAACGTACCCACGACGTGACGACATACCCACGACTTACCCACAGCGTACCCACAACGCACCCACGACATACCCACGACGTACCCACGACGTACCCGCGACGTACCCACGACGTACCCACGACGTACCCACGACATACCCACAACGTACCCATGACATAGCCATGATGTAGCCATGATGTAGCCATGACATACCCACGACGTAGCCATGATGTAGCCATGATGTACCCATGATGTAGCCATGATGTACCATGATGTAGCCGTAATGTACCCATGATGTACTCTTAATGTACTGGCAGGTAGCCTAGTGGTTAGAGCGTTGGGCCAGTAACCGAAAGGTTGGTGGATCGAATCCCTGAGCTGACAAGGTATGTTCCAAGGTAAATCTGTTCCTCTGCTCCTCAACAAGGCAGTTAACCCACTGTTCCTAGGCCGTCATTGAAAATGAAAATTTGTTCTTAAACTGACTTGCCTAGTTAATTTAATAATAATGTACCCCTAATGTCCTATGAATTCCAAGACCTCATACAAACATGACATTTGTGTCGAAAAGTTTGTAGTATGTAATTACTTGCCACCTTCACGCCCCCACACATACCCAGACAGATACACACACACACCCAGCCAGTTAATGAGAGCCTAGGGCCCAATCCCTAATGAGCACGTATATGCGGGGGGTAATTAACGAGCCTTTGGACTGTGTCTGTGAGATGCGCTAATTAAACTCTGGTGCTGCTGATTTAGCTAATTACCTAATACTACCTAATGCCAGGGCATCCCACTCCAAAGCATTCCAACCCCGGACCACTGAACACGGGCAACAATATGGTTCCAACGCTGTTAATATCCCGGTGCATTAATCACTAAAATGCCGGCTGCCATGCTACCCATGCCACCCATGTCGCCATGGGGACACAGGGAGGGGAGAGAATCCTCAGGGAATGATTGACACATTTGTTTTGTCTGAGGAACGGGCCACATATTACAATGCAGGAATCAGGGGAACAATCATGTTGTGATTTGTGGTACAGTATACGACAGGCATATACACTGTAAAGGGGTTACTGTGAATTTGACAGTAGCTTACAGGCAGCTCGATGGGAAGTAACATTCTGTATTTTATATTCAGTACACCTACTGTACTATATATACAGTATCAAAGCAAGTATTGTTTAACACAGTACAATACTGTAAAATGTACTGTATTATACTACTAAAAAGTAAATGCCACCCTAATTGGAATGAATGAATGAATGAATGAATGAATGAATGAATGGAAGAATGAATGAAATACATTGAGGGGAGAGGTTTGCATTTCACCATATTTTACTGTTATTACAAGGGACTGGTGCAAGCAGGTTGGGTGCTTGGTAAAGTGTTCACACCATATGAATTAACATTTGGTGATTTACATCTCTTGCACTTCTTTCTACAAGCCTTAACAAAGGCTTCCAAACTGGCAGTGACTACAGGGCAAAACAGAGCAAAAGGACATCAGAAAACGCTCAACCATTTAAGGTTTAAGACTTTCTGCCACTTCAATCTTACCCTTACATTTTATATAAATATATATTAAATATAGCCTCTTATAATGCAGCGACAACAATACCATGCGCCCACTAGTGGTCAAAAGGTTTCTGACTCTTCAAAGATGTGGCAAGGAACTGTATTCTGTGAGGTGTAATTACTGTCCAATTTAAATACAGCAATTTTTCCCCCTTCCACAACATTTTCCCACAATGTACCATAATTTACAGAATGCTGCAGTAAAACGTTTCAGAGTATTTTACTGATAATCCCCATAATTCACGTATTAACAGTTTTTGGTACATATGGTACAATGGTAAAAACATGTTTGTCTCAGCCAAATGCATGCATTTGCAATACACGTGCGCACACGCACACACACACACACACACACACACACACACACACACACACACACACACACACACACACACACACACACACACATATACACACACACATACACACACACACATATACACACATATACACACACACACACACACACACACACACACACACACACACATTTGTGTGTTCCCTGATATATGGAAATGCCCATTGATACCTGCCATTGGTCAGTTCTGGTTTTGTGAGACTGATGATTTGTTTACATAGGAGGTTAGGATAACTAACGTCGAAGGTTAGGATAGTTAACGTTGCAGGTTAGGTGAATTAGCGCTGCAGGTTGGGAGACTGAGGATAAGAGTTAGGCTTAGCTACAATGCTACAGTTGTCAACAACTGTTGTCCCCGACGTGAAAGAAATGTCCACAGACCAATGGCGAGCATCAATGGAAATGTCTATATCAGAAAACACCCCTAATTTCAGTCTGAACTTACACTCTTCTCCTTGGGGGTGTGGTTTGATATGGCAGTTACTGATGTTTGTCTCATATGAGACACCATAGGAATGAAGTCAGTATCACTTCCTGAAAAAAGTCAGAATGAATATAAGATAACTCAAGAAATCTGTAATTAATTTAGAAGTTTTTGCCGATAAGGTTTAAGTCACACAAATCTAGATCTAGTAGTGGTTAGACCCAGCTGGTTACAAGGTAGTAGGTAGTAGTGGTTATACCCAGCTGATTACAAGGTCGTAGGTAGTAGTGGTTTGACCAAGCTGATTACATGGTAGTAGGTAGTAGTGGTTAGACCCAGCTGGTTACATGGTAGTAGGTAGTAGTGGTTAGACCCAGCTGGTTACATGGTAGTAGGTAGTAGTGGTTAGACCCAGCTGGTTACATGGTAGTAGGTAGTAGTGGTTAGACCCAGCTGGTTACATGGTAGTAGGTAGTAGTGGTTAGACCCAGCTGGTTACATGGTAGTAGGTAGTAGTGGTTATACCCAGCTGATTACAAGGTCGTAGGTAGTACTGGTTAGACCCAGCTGATTACATGGTAGTAGGTAGTAGTGGTTAGACCCAGCTGGTTACATGGTAGTAGGTGGTAGTAGTTAGACCCAGCTGGTTATAAGGTAGTGGTTAGACCCAGCTGGTTACATGGTAGTAGGTAGTAGTGGTTAGACCCAGCTGGTTACATGGTAGTAGGTAGTAGTGGTTAGACCCAGCTGGTTACATGGTAGTAGGTAGTAGTGGTTAGACCCAGCTGATTACAAGGTCGTAGGTAGTAGTGGTTAGACCCAGCTGGTTATAAGGTAGTAGGTAGTAGTGGTTAGACCCAGCTGGTTACAAGGTAGTGGTTAGACCCAGCTGGTTACAAGGTAGTGGTTAGACCCAGCTGGTTACAAGGTAGTGGTTAGACCCAGCTGGTTACAAGGCAGTGGTTAGACACAGCTGGTTACAAGGTAGTGGTTAGACCCAGCTGGTTACAAGGTAGTGGTTAGACCCAGCTGGTTACATGGTAGTAGGTAGTAGTGGTTAGACCCAGCTGGTTACATGGTAGTAGGTAGTAGTGGTTAGACCCAGCTGATTACAAGGTCGTAGGTAGTAGTGGTTAGACCCAGCTGGTTACAAGCTGGTAGTAGTTAGACCCAGCTGGTTACCTGGTAGTAGGTAGTAGTGGTTAGACCCAGCTGGTTACATGGTAGTAGGTAGTAGTGGTTAGACCCAGCTGGTTACATGGTAGTAGGTAGTAGTGGTTAGACCCAGCTGGTTACATGGTAGTAGGTAGTAGTGGTTAGACCCAGCTGATTACAAGGTCGTAGGTAGTAGTGGTTAGACCCAGCTGGTTACAAGGTGGTAGTGGTTAGACCCAGCTGGTTACAAGGTAGTAGTTAGACACAAATGGTTACATGGTAGTAGGTAGTAGTGGTTTGACCCAGCTGGTTACAAGGTATTAGGTTGACCCAGCTGGTTACATGGTAGTAGGTAGTAGTGGTTAGACCCAGCTGGTTACATGGTAGTAGGTAGTAGTGGTTAGACCCAGCTGGTTACATGGTAGTAGGTAGTAGTGGTTAGACCCAGCTGGGTACAAGGTAGTAGTGGTTAGACCCAGCTGGTTACAAGGTGGTAGTGGTTAGACCCAGCTGGTTAGAAGGTAGTAGTGGTTAGACCCAGCTGGTTACATAATAGTGGTTGGTAGTGGTTAGACCCAGCTGGTTACAAGGTAGTAGTGGTTAGACCCAGCTGGTTACATAATAGTGGTTGGTAGTGGTTAGACACAGCTGGTTATAAGGTAGTGGTTAGACCCAGCTGGTTACAAGGTAGTGGTTAGACCCAGCTGGTTACAAGGTAGTGGTTAGACCCAGCTGGTTACAAGGTAGTGGTTAGACCCAGCTGGTTACATAATAGTGGTTGGTAGTGGTTAGACACAGCTGGTTATAAGGTAGTGGTTAGACCCAGCTGGTTACGAGGTAGTGGTTAGACCCAGCTGGTTACAAGGTAGTGGTTAGACCCAGCTGGTTACAAGGTAGTGGTTAGACCCAGCTGGTTACAAGGTAGTGGTTAGACCCAGCTGGTTACAAGGTAGTGGTTAGATCCAGCTGGTTATAAGGTAGTGGTTAGACCCAGCTGGTTACAAGGTAGTGGTTAGACCCAGCTGGTTATAAGGTAGTGGTTAGACCCAGCTGGTTACATGGTAGTAGGTAGTAGTGGTTAGACCCAGCTGGTTAAAAGGTAGTGGTTAGACCCAGCTGGTTATAAGGTAGTAGGTAGTAGTGGTTAGACCCAGCTGGTTACAAGGTAGTGGTTAGACCCAGCTGGTTATAAGGTAGTGGTTAGACCCAGCTGGTTACAAGGTGGTAGTAGTTAGACCCAGCTGGTTACATGGTAGTAGGTAGTAGTGGTTAGACCCAGCTGGTTACATGGTAGTAAGTAGTAGTGGTTAGACCCAGCTGGTTACATGGTAGTAGGTAGTAGTGGTTAGACCCAGCTGGTTACATGGTAGTAGGTAGTAGTGGTTAGACCCAGCTGGTTACAAGGTATTAGTTAGACCCAGCTGGTTACAAGGTAGTGGTTAGACCCAGCTGGTTACAAGGTAGCGGTTAGACCCAGCTGGTTACAACGTAGTGGTTAGACCCAGCTGGTTACAAGGTAGTGGTTAGACCCAGCTGGTTACAAGGTAGTGGTTAGACCCAGCTGGTTACATGGTAGTAGGTAGTAGTGGTTAGACCCAGCTGGTTACAAGGTAGTGGTTAGACCAAGCTGGTTACAAGGTATTAGTTAGACCCAGCTGGTTACATGGTAGTAGGTGGTAGTAGTTAGACCCAGCTGGTTACATGGTAGTAGGTAGTAGTGGTTAGACCCAGCTGGTTACATGGTAGTAGGTAGTAGTGGTTAGACCCAGCTGATTACAAGGTCGTAGGTAGTAGTGGTTAGACCCAGCTGGTTACAAGGTGGAAGTGGTTAGACCCAGCTGGTTACAAGGTAGTAGTTAGACACAAATGGTTACATGGTAGTAGGTAGTAGTGGTTTGACCCAGCTGGTTACAAGGTATTAGTTAGACCCAGCTGGTTACATGGTAGTAGGTAGTAGTGGTTAGACCCAGCTGGTTACATGGTAGTAGGTAGTAGTGGTTAGACCCAGCTGGTTACATGGTAGTAGGTAGTAGTGGTTAGACCCAGCTGGGTACAAGGTAGTAGTGGTTAGACCCAGCTGGTTACAAGGTGGAAGTGGTTAGACCCAGCTGGTTACAAGGTAGTAGTGGTTAGACCCAGCTGGTTACATAATAGTGGTTGGTAGTGGTTAGACCCAGCTGGTTACAATAGTAGTGGTTAGACCCATCTGGTTACATAATAGTGGTTGGTAGTGGTTAGACACAGCTGGTTATAAGGTAGTGGTTAGACCCAGCTGGTTACAAGGTAGTGGTTAGACCCAGCTGGTTACAAGGTAGTGGTTAGACCCAGCTGGTTACAAGGTAGTGGTTAGACCCAGCTGGTTACAAGGTAGTGGTTAGACCCAGCTGGTTACAATGTAGTGGTTAGACACAGCTGGTTACAAGGTAGTGGTTAAACCCAGCTGGTTACAAGGTAGTGGTTAGACACAGCTGGTTATAAGGTAGTGGTTAGACCCAGCTGGTTACAAGGTCGTAGGTAGTAGTGGTTAGACCCAGCTGGTTACAAGGCAGTGGTTAGACACAGCTGGTTACAAGGTAGTGGTTAGACCCAGCTGGTTACATGGTAGAAGGTAGTAGTGGTTAGACCCAGCTGGTTACATGGTAGTAGGTAGTAGTGGTTAGACCCAGCTGGTTACAAGGTGGTAGTAGTTAGACCCAGCTGGTTACATGGTAGTAGGTAGTAGTGGTTAGACCCAGCTGATTACAAGGTCGTAGGTAGTAGTGGTTAGACCCAGCTGGTTACAAGGTGGTAGTGGTTAGACCCAGCTGGTTACAAGGTAGTAGTTAGACACAAATGGTTACATGGAGGTAGGTAGTAGTGGTCTGACCCAGCTGGTTACAAGGTATTAGTTAGACCCAGCTGGTTACATGGTAGTAGGTAGTAGTGGTTAGACCCAGCTGGTTACATGGTAGTAGGTAGTAGTGGTTAGACCCAGCTGGTTACATGGTAGTAGGTAGTAGTGGTTAGACCCAGCTGGGTACAAGGTAGTAGTGGTTAGACCCAGCTGGTTACAAGGTGGTAGTGGTTAGACCCAGCTGGTTACAAGGTAGTAGTGGTTAGACCCAGATGGTTACATAATAGTGGTTGGTAGTGGTTAGACCCAGCTGGTTACAAGGTAGTAGTGGTTAGACCCAGCTGGTTACATAATAGTGGTTGGTAGTGGTTAGACACAGCTGGTTATAAGGTAGTGGTCAGACCCAGCTGGTTACAAGGTAGTGGTTAGACCCAGCTGGTTACAAGGTAGTGGTTACACCCAGCTGGTTACAACGTAGTGGTTAGACCCAGCTGGTTACATAATAGTGGTTGGTAGTGGTTAGACACAGCTGGTTATAAGGTAGTGGTTAGACCCAGCTGGTTACAAGGTAGTGGTTAGACCCAGCTGGTTACAAGGTAGTGGTTAGACCCAGCTGGTTACAAGGTAGTAGGTAGTAGTGGTTATACCCAGCTGATTACAAGGTCGTAGGTAGTAGTGGTTAGACCCAGCTGATTACAAGGTCGTAGGTAGTAGTGGTTAGACCCAGCTGGTTACATGGTAGTAGGTGGTAGTAGTTAGACCCAGCTGGTTACATGGTAGTAGGTAGTAGTGGTTTGACCCAGCTGGTTATAAGGTCGTGGTTAGACCCAGCTGGTTACAAGGTAGTAGGTAGTAGTGGTTTGACCCAGCTGGTTACATGGTAGTAGGTGGTAGTAGTTAGACCCAGCTGGTTACATGGTAGTAGGTGGTAGTAGTTAGACCCAGCTGGTTACATGGTAGTAGGTAGTAGTGGTTAGACCCAGCTGGTTATAAGGTGGTAGGTAGTAGTAGTTAGACCCAGCTGGTTACATGGTAGTAGGTAGTAGTGGTTAGACCCAGCTGGTTATAAGTTGGTAGGTAGTAGTGGTTAGACCCAGCTGGTTACAAGGTAGTAGGTAGTAGTGGTTAGACCCAGCTGGTTATAAGGTGGTAGTGGTTAGACCCAGCTGGTTACATGGTAGTAGTTAGAAACAAATGGTTACATGGTAGTAGGTAGTAGTGGTTAGACCCAGCTGATTACAAGGTCGTAGGTAGTAGTGGTTAGACCCAGCTGGTTATAAGGTGGTAGTGGTTAGACCCAGCTGGTTACAAGGTAGTAGTGGTTAGACCCAGCTGGTTACATAATAGTGGTTGGTAGTGGTTAGACCCAGCTGGTTACAAGGTAGTAGTGGTTAGACCCAGCTGGTTACATAATATTGGTTGGTAGTGGTTAGACACAGCTGGTTATAAGGTAGTGGTTAGACCCAGCTGGTTACAAGGTAGTGGTTAGACCTAGCTGGTTACAAGGTAGTGGTTAGACCCAGCTGGTTACAAGGTAGTGGTTAGACCCAGCTGGTTACAAGGTAGTGGTTAGACCCAGCTGGTTACAAGGTAGTGGTTAGACCCAGCTGGTTACAAGGTAGTGGTTAGACCCAGCTGGTTATAAGGTAGTGGTTAGACCCAGCTGGTTACAAGGTCGTAGGTAGTAGTGGTTACACCCAGCTGGTTACAAGGCAGTGGTTAGACACAGCTGGTTACAAGGTAGTGGTTAGACCCAGCTGGTTACAAGGTAGTGGTTAGACCCAGCTGGTTACATGGTAGTAGGTAGTAGTGGTTAGACCCAGCTGGTTACATGGTAGTAGGTAGTAGTGGTTAGACCCAGCTGATTACAAGGTCGTAGGTAGTAGTGGTTAGACCCAGCTGGTTACAAGGTGGTAGTGGTTAGACCCAGCTGGTTACAAGGTGGTAGTAGTTAGACCCAGCTGGTTACAAGGTAGTAGGTAGTAGTGGTTAGACCCAGCTGGTTACATGGTAGTAGGTAGTAGTGGTTAGACCCAGCTGATTACAAGGTCGTAGGTAGTAGTGGTTAGACCCAGCTGGTTACAAGGTGGTAGTAGTTAGACCCAGCTGGTTACAAGGTAGTAGGTAGTAGTGGTTAGACCCAGCTGGTTACATGGTAGTAGGTAGTAGTGGTTAGACCCAGCTGATTACATGGTAGTAGGTAGTAGTGGTTAGACCCAGCTGGTTACATGGTAGTAGGTAGTAGTGGTTAGACCCAGCTGGTTACATGGTAGTAGGTAGTAGTGGTTAGACCCAGCTGGTTACATGGTAGTAGGTAGTAGTGGTTAGACCCAGCTGATTACAAGGTCGTAGGTAGTAGTGGTTAGACCCAGCTGGTTACAAGGTGGTAGTGGTTAGACCCAGCTGGTTACAAGGTAGCAGTTAGACACAAATGGTTACATGGTAGTAGGTAGTAGTGGTTAGACCCAGCTGGGTACAAGGTAGTAGTGGTTAGACCCAGCTGGTTACAAGGTGGTAGTGGTTAGACCCAGCTGGTTACAAGGTAGTGGTTAGATCCAGCTGGTTATAAGGTAGTGGTTAGACCCAGCTGGTTACATGGTAGTAGGTAGTAGTGGTTAGACCCAGCTGGTTATAAGGTAATAGGTAGTAGTGGTTAGACCCAGCTGGTTACAAGGTAGTGGTTAGACCCAGCTGGTTATAAGGTAGTAGGTAGTAGTGGTTAGACCCAGCTGGTTACAAGGTAGTGGTTAGACCCAGCTGGTTACAAGGTAGTAGGTAGTAGTGGTTAGACCCAGCTGGTTACAAGGTCGTAGGTAGTAGTGGTTAGACCCAGCTGGTTACAAGGTCGTAGGTAGTAGTGGTTAGACCCAGCTGGTTATAAGGTAGTAGGTAGTAGTGGTTAGACCCAGCTGGTTACAATGTAGTGGTTAGACCCAGCTGGTTATAAGGTAGTAGGTAGTAGTGGTTAGACCCAGCTGGTTACAAGGTAGTGGTTAGATCAAGCTGGTTACAAGGTAGTAGGTAGTAGTGGTTAGACCCAGCTGATTACAAGGTCGTAGGTAGTAGTGGTTAGACCCAGCTGGTTACATGGTAGTGGGTAGTAGTGGTTAGACCCAGCTGGTTATAAGGTAGTGGTTAGACCCAGCTGGTTACAAGGTAGTGGTTAGACCCAGCTGGTTACATGGTAGTAGGTAGTAGTGGTTAGACCCAGCTGGTTACATGGTAGTAGGTAGTAGTGGTTAGACCCAGCTGGTTACAAGGTAGTGGTTAGACCCAGCTGGTTACAAGGTAGTGGTTAGACCCAGCTGGTTACATGGTAGTAGGTAGTAGTGGTTAGACCCAGCTGGTTACATGGTAGTAGGTAGTAGTGGTTAGACCCAGCTGGTTACATGGTAGTAGTTAGTAGTGGTTAGACCCAGCTGATTACAAGGTCGTAGGTAGTAGTGGTTAGACCCAGCTGGTTATAAGGTAGTGGTTAGTAGTGGTTAGACCCAGCTGATTACAAGGTCGTAGGTAGTAGTGGTTAGACCCAGCTGGTTACAAGGTAGTGGTTAGACCCAGCTGGTTACAAGGTAGTGGTTAGACCCAGCTGGTTACAAGGTAGTGGTTAGACCCAGCTGGTTACAAGGTAGTGGTTAGACCCAGCTGGTTACAAGGCAGTGGTTAGACACAGCTGGTTACAAGGTAGTGGTTAGACCCAGCTGGTTACAAGGTAGTGGTTAGACCCAGCTGGTTACATAATAGTGGTTGGTAGTGGTTAGACACAGCTGGTTATAAGGTAGTGGTTAGACCCAGCTGGTTACAAGGTAGTGGTTAGACCAAGCTGGTTACAAGGTAGTGGTTAGACCCAGCTGGTTACAAGGTAGTGGTTAGACCCAGCTGGTTACAAGGTAGTGGTTAGATCCAGCTGGTTATAAGGTAGTGGTTAGACCCAGCTGGTTACAAGGTAGTGGGTAGACCCAGCTGGTTATAAGGTAGTGGTTAGACCCAGCTGGTTACATGGTAGTAGGTAGTAGTGGTTAGACCCAGCTGGTTATAAGGTAATAGGTAGTAGTGGTTAGACCCAGCTGGTTACAAGGTAGTGGTTAGACCCAGCTGGTTATAAGGTAGTAGGTAGTAGTGGTTAGACCCAGCTGGTTACAAGGTAGTGGTTAGACCCAGCTGGTTACAAGGTAGTAGGTAGTAGTGGTTAGACCCAGCTGGTTACAAGGTCGTAGGTAGTAGTGGTTAGACCCAGCTGGTTACAAGGTCGTAGGTAGTAGTGGTTAGACCCAGCTGGTTATAAGGTAGTAGGTAGTAGTGGTTAGACCCAGCTGGTTACAATGTAGTGGTTAGACCCAGCTGGTTATAAGGTAGTAGGTAGTAGTGGTTAGACCCAGCTGGTTACAAGGTAGTGGTTAGATCAAGCTGGTTACAAGGTCGTAGGTAGTAGTGGTTAGACCCAGCTGGTTACAAGGTCGTAGGTAGTAGTGGTTAGACCCAGCTGGTTACATGGTAGTGGGTAGTAGTGGTTAGACCCAGCTGGTTATAAGGTAGTGGTTAGACCCAGCTGGTTACAAGGTAGTGGTTAGACCCAGCTGGTTACATGGTAGTAGGTAGTAGTGGTTAGACCCAGCTGGTTACATGGTAGTAGGTAGTAGTGGTTAGACCCAGCTGGTTACAAGGTAGTGGTTAGACCCAGCTGGTTACAAGGTAGTGGTTAGACCCAGCTGGTTACATGGTAGTAGGTAGTAGTGGTTAGACCCAGCTGGTTACATGGTAGTAGGTAGTAGTGGTTAGACCCAGCTGGTTACATGGTAGTAGTTAGTAGTGGTTAGACCCAGCTGATTACAAGGTCGTAGGTAGTAGTGGTTAGACCCAGCTGGTTATAAGGTAGTAGGCAGTAGTGGTTAGACCCAGCTGGTTACAAGGTAGTGGTTAGACCCAGCTGGTTACAAGGTAGTGGTTAGACCCAGCTGGTTACAAGGTAGTGGTTAGACCCAGCTGGTTACAAGGTAGTGGTTAGACCCAGCTGGTTACAAGGCAGTGGTTAGACACAGCTGGTTACAAGGTAGTGGTTAGACCCAGCTGGTTACAAGGTAGTGGTTAGACCCAGCTGGTTACATGGTAGTAGGTAGTAGTGGTTAGACCCAGCTGGTTACATGGTAGTAGCTAGTAGTGGTTAGACCCAGCTGATTACAAGGTCGTAGGTAGTAGTGGTTAGACCCAGCTGGTTACAAGGTGGTAGTAGTTAGACCCAGCTGGTTACATGGTAGTAGGTAGTAGTGGTTAGACCCAGCTGGTTACATGGTAGTAGGTACTAGTGGTTAGACCCAGCTGGTTACATGGTAGTAGGTAGTAGTGGTTAGACCCAGCTGGTTACATGGTAGTAGGTAGTAGTGGTTATACCCAGCTGATTACAAGGTCGTAGGTAGTAGTGGTTAGACCCAGCTGGTTACAAGGTGGTAGTGGTTAGACCCAGCTGGTTACAAGGTAGTAGTGGTTAGACCCAGCTGGTTACATAATAGTGGTTGGTAGTGGTTAGACCCAGCTGGTTACAAGGTAGTAGTGGTTAGACCCAGCTGGTTACATAATAGTGGTTGGTAGTGGTTAGACACAGCTGGTTATAAGGTAGTGGTTAGACCCAGCTGGTTACAAGGTAGTGGTTAGACCCAGCTGGTTACAAGGTAGTGGTTAGACCCAGCTGGTTACAAGGTAGTGGCTAGACCCAGCTGGTTACATAATAGTGGTTGGTAGTGGTTAGACACAGCTGGTTATAAGGTAGTGGTTAGACCCAGCTGGTTACAAGGTAGTGGTTAGACCCAGCTGGTTACAAGATAGTGGTTAGACCCAGCTGGTTACAAGGTAGTGGTTAGACCCAGCTGGTTACAAGGTAGTGGTTAGACCCAGCTGGTTACAAGGTAGTGGTTAGATCCAGCTGGTTATAAGGTAGTGGTTAGACCCAGCTGGTTACAAGGTAGTGGTTAGACCCAGCTGGTTATAAGGTAGTGGTTAGACCCAGCTGGTTACATGGTAGTAGGTAGTAGTGGTTAGACCGGGCTGGTTAAAAGGTAGTGGTTAGACCCAGCTGGTCATAAGGTAGTAGGTAGTAGTGGTTAGACCCAGCTGGTTACAAGGTAGTGGTTAGACCCAGCTGGTTATAAGGTAGTGGTTAGACCCAGCTGGTTACAAGGTGGTAGTAGTTAGACCCAGCTGGTTACATGGTAGTAGGTAGTAGTGGTTAGACCCAGCTGGTTACATGGTAGTAGGTAGTAGTGGTTAGACCCAGCTGGTTACAAGGTGGTAGTGGTTAGACCCAGCTGGTTACAAGGTAGTAGTGGTTAGACCCAGCTGGTTACATAATAGTGGTTGGTAGTGGTTAGACCCAGCTGGTTACAAGGTAGTAGTGGTTAGACCCAGCTGGTTACAAGGTGGTAGTGGTTAGACCCAGCTGGTTACAAGGTAGTAGTGGTTAGACCCAGCTGGTTACATAATAGTGGTTGGTAGTGGTTAGACACAGCTGGTTATAAGGTAGTGGTTAGACCCAGCTGGTTACAAGGTAGTGGTTAGACCCAGCTGGTTACAAGGTAGTGGTTAGACCCAGCTGGTTACAAGGTAGTGGTTAGACCCAGCTGGTTACATAATAGTGGTTGGTAGTGGTTAGACACAGCTGGTTATAAGGTAGTGGTTAGACCCAGCTGGTTACAAGGTAGTGGTTAGACCAAGCTGGTTACAAGGTAGTGGTTAGACCCAGCTGGTTACAAGGTAGTGGTTAGACCCAGCTGGTTACAAGGTAGTGGTTAGATCCAGCTGGTTATAAGGTAGTGGTTAGACCCAGCTGGTTACAAGGTAGTGGGTAGACCCAGCTGGTTATAAGGTAGTGGTTAGACCCAGCTGGTTACATGGTAGTAGGTAGTAGTGGTTAGACCCAGCTGGTTATAAGGTAATAGGTAGTAGTGGTTAGACCCAGCTGGTTACAAGGTAGTGGTTAGACCCAGCTGGTTATAAGGTAGTAGGTAGTAGTGGTTAGACCCAGCTGGTTACAAGGTAGTGGTTAGACCCAGATGGTTACAAGGTAGTAGGTAGTAGTGGTTAGACCCAGCTGGTTACAAGGTCGTAGGTAGTAGTGGTTAGACCCAGCTGGTTATAAGGTAGTAGGTAGTAGTGGTTAGACCCAGCTGGTTACAATGTAGTGGTTAGACCCAGCTGGTTATAAGGTAGTAGGTAGTAGTGGTTAGACCCAGCTGGTTACAAGGTAGTGGTTAGATCCAGCTGGTTACAAGGTAGTAGGTAGTAGTGGTTAGACCCAGCTGATTACAAGGTCGTAGGTAGTAGTGGTTAGACCCAGCTGGTTACATGGTAGTGGGTAGTAGTGGTTAGACCCAGCTGGTTATAAGGTAGTGGTTAGACCCAGCTGGTTACAAGGTAGTGGTTAGACCCAGCTGGTTACATGGTAGTAGGTAGTAGTGGTTAGACCCAGCTGGTTACATGGTAGTAGGTAGTAGTGGTTAGACCCAGCTGGTTACAAGGTAGTGGTTAGACCCAGCTGGTTACAAGGTAGTGGTTAGACCCAGCTGGTTACATGGTAGTAGGTAGTAGTGGTTAGACCCAGCTGGTTACATGGTAGTAGGTAGTAGTGGTTAGACCCAGCTGGTTACATGGTAGTAGGTAGTAGTGGTTAGACCCAGCTGATTACAAGGTCGTAGGTAGTAGTGGTTAGACCCAGCTGGTTATAAGGTAGTAGGTAGTAGTGGTTAGACCCAGCTGGTTACAAGGTAGTGGTTAGACCCAGCTGGTTACAAGGTAGTGGTTAGACCCAGCTGGTTACAAGGTAGTGGTTAGACCCAGCTGGTTACAAGGTAGTGGTTAGACCCAGCTGGTTACAAGGTAGTGGTTAGTCCCAGCTGGTTACAAGGCAGTGGTTAGACACAGCTGGTTACAAGGTAGTGGTTAGACCCAGCTGGATACAAGGTAGTGGTTAGACCCAGCTGGTTACATGGTAGTAGGTAGTAGTGGTTAGACCCAGCTGGTTACATGGTAGTAGCTAGTAGTGGTTAGACCCAGCTGATTACAAGGTCGTAGGTAGTAGTGGTTAGACCCAGCTGGTTACAAGGTGGTAGTAGTTAGACCCAGCTGGTTACATGGTAGTAGGTAGTAGTGGTTAGACCCAGCTGGTTACATGGTAGTAGGTACTAGTGGTTAGACCCAGCTGGTTACATGGTAGTAGGTAGTAGTGGTTAGACCCAGCTGGTTACATGGTAGTAGGTAGTAGTGGTTATACCCAGCTGATTACAAAGTCGTAGGTAGTAGTGGTTAGACCCAGCTGGTTACAAGGTGGTAGTGGTTAGACCCAGCTGGTTACAAGGTAGTAGTGGTTAGACCCAGCTGGTTACATAATAGTGGTTGGTAGTGGTTAGACCCAGCTGGTTACAAGGTAGTAGTGGTTAGACCCAGCTGGTTACATAATAGTGGTTGGTAGTGGTTAGACACAGCTGGTTATAAGGTAGTGGTTAGACCCAGCTGGTTACAAGGTAGTGGTTAGACCCAGCTGGTTACAAGGTAGTGGTTAGACCCAGCTGGTTACAAGGTAGTGGCTAGACCCAGCTGGTTACATAATAGTGGTTGGTAGTGGTTAGACACAGCTGGTTATAAGGTAGTGGTTAGACCCAGCTGGTTACAAGGTAGTGGTTAGACCCAGCTGGTTACAAGATAGTGGTTAGACCCAGCTGGTTACAAGGTAGTGGTTAGACCCAGCTGGTTACAAGGTAGTGGTTAGACCCAGCTGGTTACAAGGTAGTGGTTAGATCCAGCTGGTTATAAGGTAGTGGTTAGACCCAGCTGGTTACAAGGTAGTGGTTAGACCCAGCTGGTTATAAGGTAGTGGTTAGACCCAGCTGGTTACATGGTAGTAGGTAGTAGTGGTTAGACCCAGCTGGTTAAAAGGTAGTGGTTAGACCCAGCTGGTCATAAGGTAGTAGGTAGTAGTGGCTAGACCCAGCTGGTTACAAGGTAGTGGTTAGACCCAGCTGGTTATAAGGTAGTGGTTAGACCCAGCTGGTTACAAGGTGGTAGTAGTTAGACCCAGCTGGTTACATGGTAGTAGGTAGTAGTGGTTAGACCCAGCTGGTTACATGGTAGTAGGTAGTAGTGGTTAGACCCAGCTGGTTACAAGGTGGTAGTGGTTAGACCCAGCTGGTTACAAGGTAGTAGTGGTTAGACCCAGCTGGTTACATAATAGTGGTTGGTAGTGGTTAGACCCAGCTGGTTACAAGGTAGTAGTGGTTAGACCCAGCTGGTTACATAATATTGGTTGGTAGTGGTTAGACACAGCTGGTTATAAGGTAGTGGTTAGACCCAGCTGGTTACAAGGTAGTGGTTAGACCTAGCTGGTTACAAGGTAGTGGTTAGACCCAGCTGGTTACAAGGTAGTGGTTAGACCCAGCTGGTTACAAGGTAGTGGTTAGACCCAGCTGGTTACAAGGTAGTGGTTAGACCCAGCTGGTTACAAGGTAGTGGTTAGACCCAGCTGGTTATAAGGTAGTGGTTAGACCCAGCTGGTTACATGGTAGTAGGTAGTAGTGGTTAGACCCAGCTGGTTACATGGTAGTAGGTAGTAGTGGTTAGACCCAGCTGATTACAAGGTCGTAGGTAGTAGTGGTTAGACCCAGCTGGGTACAAGGTAGTAGTGGTTAGACCCAGCTGGTTACAAGGTGGTAGTGGTTAGACCCAGCTGGTTACAAGGTAGTAGTGGTTAGACCCAGCTGGTTACATAATAGTGGTTGGTAGTGGTTAGACCCAGCTGGTTACAAGGTAGTAGTGGTTAGACCCAGCTGGTTACATAATAGTGGTTGGTAGTGGTTAGACACAGCTGGTTATAAGGTAGTGGTTAGACCCAGCTGGTTACAAGGTAGTGGTTAGACCCAGCTGGTTACAAGGTAGTGGTTAGACCCAGCTGGTTACAAGGTAGTGGTTAGACCCAGCTGGTTACATAATAGTGGTTGGTAGTGGTTAGACACAGCTGGTTATAAGGTAGTGGTTAGACCCAGCTGGTTACAAGGTAGTGGTTAGACCAAGCTGGTTACAAGGTAGTGGTTAGACCCAGCTGGTTACAAGGTAGTGGTTAGACCCAGCTGGTTACAAGGTAGTGGTTAGATCCAGCTGGTTATAAGGTAGTGGTTAGACCCAGCTGGTTACAAGGTAGTGGGTAGACCCAGCTGGTTATAAGGTAGTGGTTAGATCCAGCTGGTTACATGGTAGTAGGTAGTAGTGGTTAGACCCAGCTGGTTATAAGGTAATAGGTAGTAGTGGTTAGACCCAGCTGGTTACAAGGTAGTGGTTAGACCCAGCTGGTTATAAGGTAGTAGGTAGTAGTGGTTAGACCCAGCTGGTTACAAGGTAGTGGTTAGACCCAGCTGGTTACAAGGTAGTA
The DNA here is from genome assembly GCF_045791955.1 of Oncorhynchus clarkii lewisi. Taxonomy (NCBI): domain Eukaryota; kingdom Metazoa; phylum Chordata; class Actinopteri; order Salmoniformes; family Salmonidae; genus Oncorhynchus; species Oncorhynchus clarkii. The sequence continues at coordinate 13,596,809 of NC_092178.1, read as the reverse complement.
GGTAGTAGTGGTTAGACCCAGCTGGTTACAAGGTCGTAGGTAGTAGTGGTTAGACCCAGCTGGTTACAAGGTCGTAGGTAGTAGTGGTTAGACCCAGCTGGTTATAAGGTAGTAGGTAGTAGTGGTTAGACCCAGCTGGTTACAATGTAGTGGTTAGACCCAGCTGGTTATAAGGTAGTGGTTAGATCCAGCTGGTTACAAGGTAGTAGGTAGTAGTGGTTAGACCCAGCTGATTACAAGGTCGTAGGTAGTAGTGGTTAGACCCAGCTGGTTACATGGTAGTGGGTAGTAGTGGTTAGACCCAGCTGGTTATAAGGTAGTGGTTAGACCCAGCTGGTTACAAGGTAGTGGTTAGACCCAGCTGGTTACATGGTAGTAGGTAGTAGTGGTTAGACCCAGCTGGTTACATGGTAGTAGGTAGTAGTGGTTAGACCCAGCTGGTTACAAGGTAGTGGTTAGACCCAGCTGGTTACAAGGTAGTGGTTAGACCCAGCTGGTTACATGGTAGTAGGTAGTAGTGGTTAGACCCAGCTGGTTACATGGTAGTAGGTAGTAGTGGTTAGACCCAGCTGGTTACATGGTAGTAGGTAGTAGTGGTTAGACCCAGCTGATTACAAGGTCGTAGGTAGTAGTGGTTAGACCCAGCTGGTTATAAGGTAGTAGGTAGTAGTGGTTAGACCCAGCTGGTTACAAGGTAGTGGTTAGACCCAGCTGGTTACAAGGTAGTGGTTAGACCCAGCTGGTTACAAGGTAGTGGTTAGACCCAGCTGGTTACAAGGTAGTGGTTAGACCCAGCTGGTTACAAGGTAGTGGTTAGACCCAGCTGGTTACAAGGCAGTGGTTAGACACAGCTGGTTACAAGGTAGTGGTTAGACCCAGCTGGTTACAAGGTAGTGGTTAGACCCAGCTGGTTACATGGTAGTAGGTAGTAGTGGTTAGACCCAGCTGGTTACATGGTAGTAGCTAGTAGGGGTTAGACCCAGCTGATTACAAGGTCGTAGGTAGTAGTGGTTAGACCCAGCTGGTTACAAGGTGGTAGTAGTTAGACCCAGCTGGTTACATGGTAGTAGGTAGTAGTGGTTAGACCCAGCTGGTTACATGGTAGTAGGTAGTAGTGGTTAGACCCAGCTGGTTACATGGTAGTAGGTACTAGTGGTTAGACCCAGCTGGTTACATGGTAGTAGGTAGTAGTGGTTAGACCCAGCTGGTTACATGGTAGTAGGTAGTAGTGGTTATACCCAGCTGGTTACAAGGTGGTAGTGGTTAGACCCAGCTGGTTACAAGGTAGTAGTGGTTAGACCCAGCTGGTTACATAATAGTGGTTGTTAGTGGTTAGACCCAGCTGGTTACAAGGTAGTAGTGGTTAGACCCAGCTGGTTACATAATAGTGGTTGGTAGTGGTTAGACACAGCTGGTTATAAGGTAGTGGTTAGACCCAGCTGGTTACAAGGTAGTGGTTAGACCCAGCTGGTTACAAGGTAGTGGTTAGACCCAGCTGGTTACAAGGTAGTGGCTAGACCCAGCTGGTTACATAATAGTGGTTGGTAGTGGTTAGACACAGCTGGTTATAAGGTAGTGGTTAGACCCAGCTGGTTACAAGGTAGTGGTTAGACCCAGCTGGTTACAAGGTAGTGGTTAGACCCAGCTGGTTACAAGGTAGTGGTTAGACCCAGCTGGTTACAAGGTAGTGGTTAGATCCAGCTGGTTACAAGGTAGTGGTTAGACCCAGCTGGTTACAAGGTAGTGGTTAGACCCAGCTGGTTACAAGATAGTGGTTAGACCCAGCTGGTTACAAGGTAGTGGTTAGACCCAGCTGGTTACAAGGTAGTGGTTAGACCCAGCTGGTTACAAGGTAGTGGTTAGACCCAGCTGGTTACAAGGTAGTGGTTAGATCCAGCTGGTTACAAGGTAGTGGTTAGACCCAGCTGGTTATAAGGTAGTGGTTAGACCCAGCTGGTTACATGGTAGTAGGTAGTAGTGGTTAGACCCAGCTGGTTAAAAGGTAGTGGTTAGACCCAGCTGGTCATAAGGTAGTAGGTAGTAGTGGTTAGACCCAGCTGGTTACAAGGTAGTGGTTAGACCCAGCTGGTTATAAGGTAGTGGTTAGACCCAGCTGGTTACAAGGTGGTAGTAGTTAGACCCAGCTGGTTACATGGTAGTAGGTAGTAGTGGTTAGACCCAGCTGGTTACATGGTAGTAGGTAGTAGTGGTTAGACCCAGCTGGTTACATGGTAGTAGGTAGTAGTGGTTAGACCCAGCTGGTTATAAGGTAGTAGGTAGTAGTGGTTAGACCCAGCTGGTTACATGGTAGTAGGTAGTAGTGGTTAGACCCAGCTGGTTACAAGGTATTAGTTAGACCCAGCTGGTTACAAGGTAGTGGTTAGACCCAGCTGGTTACAAGGTAGCGGTTAGACCCAGCTGGTTACAACGTAGTGGTTAGACCCAGCTGGTTACAAGGTAGTGGTTAGACCAAGCTGGTTACAAGGTATTAGTTAGACCCAGCTGGTTACATGGTAGTAGGTGGTAGTAGTTAGACCCAGCTGGTTACATGGTAGTAGGTAGTAGTGGTTAGACCCAGCTGGTTGCATGGTAGTAGGTAGTAGTGGTTAGACCCAGCTGGGTACAAGGTAGTAGTGGTTAGACCCAGCTGGTTACAAGGTGGAAGTGGTTAGACCCAGCTGGTTACAAGGTAGTAGTGGTTAGACCCAGCTGGTTACATAATAGTGGTTGGTAGTGGTTAGACCCAGCTGGTTACAAGGTAGTAGTGGTTAGACCCAGCAGGTTACATAATAGTGGTTGGTAGTGGTTAGACACAGCTGGTTATAAGGTAGTGGTTAGACCCAGCTGGTTACAAGGTAGTGGTTAGACCCAGCTGGTTACAAGGTAGTGGTTAGACCCAGCTGGTTACAAGGTAGTGGTTAGACCCAGCTGGTTACAAGGTAGTGGTTAGACACAGCTAGTTACAAGGTAGTGGTTAGACCCAGCTGGTTACAAGGTAGTGGTTATACTCAGCTGGTTATAAGGTAGTGGTTAGACCCAGCTGGTTACAAGGTCGTAGGTAGTAGTGGTTAGACCCAGCTGGTTACAAGGCAGTGGTTAGACACAGCTGGTTACAAGGTAGTGGTTAGACCCAGCTGGTTACAAGGTAGTGGTTAGACCCAGCTGGTTACATGGTAGTAGGTAGTAGTGGTTAGACCCAGCTGGTTACATGGTAGTAGGTAGTAGTGGTTAGACCCAGCTGGTTACAAGGTGGTAGTAGTTAGACCCAGCTGGTTACATGGTAGTAGGTAGTAGTGGTTAGACCCAGCTGGTTACATGGTAGTAGGTAGTAGTGGTTAGACCCAGCTGGTTACATGGTAGTAGGTAGTAGTGGTTAGACCCAGCTGGTTACATGGTAGTAGGTAGTAGTGGTTAGACCCAGCTGATTACAAGGTCGTAGGTAGTAGTGGTTAGACCCAGCTGGTTACAAGGTGGTAGTGGTTAGACCCAGCTGGTTACAAGGTAGTAGTTAGACACAAATGGTTACATGGTAGTAGGTAGTAGTGGTCTGACCCAGCTGGTTACAAGGTATTAGTTAGACCCAGCTGGTTACATGGTAGTAGGTAGTAGTGGTTAGACCCAGCTGGTTACATGGTAGTAGGTAGTAGTGGTTAGACCCAGCTGGTTACATGGTAGTAGGTAGTAGTGGTTAGACCCAGCTGGGTACAAGGTAGTAGTGGTTAGACCCAGCTGGTTACAAGGTGGTAGTGGTTAGACCCAGCTGGTTACAAGGTAGTAGTGGTTAGACCCAGCTGGTTACATAATAGTGGTTGGTAGTGGTTAGACCCAGCTGGTTACAAGGTAGTAGTTGTTAGACCCAGCTGGTTACATAATAGTGGTTGGTAGTGGTTAGACACAGCTGGTTATAAGGTAGTGGTTAGACACAGCTGGTTACAAGGTAGTGGTTAGACCCAGCTGGTTATAAGGTAGTGGTTAGACCCAGCTGGTTACAAGATAGTGGTTAGACCCAGCTGGTTACATAATAGTGGTTGGTAGTGGTTAGACACAGCTGGTTATAAGGTAGTGGTTAGACCCAGCTGGTTACAAGGTAGTGGTTAGACCCAGCTGGTTACAAGTTAGTGGTTAGACCCAGCTGGTTACAAGGTAGTGGTTAGACCCAGCTGGTTACAAGGTACTGGTTAGACCCAGCTGGTTACAAGGTAGTGGTTAGATCCAGCTGGTTATAAGGTAGTTGTTAGACCCAGCTGGTTACAAGGTAGTGGTTAGACCCAGCTGGTTATAAGGTAGTGGTTAGACCCAGCTGGTTACATGGTAGTAGGTAGTAGTGGTTAGACCCAGCTGGTTATAAGGTAGTAGGTAGTAGTGGTTAGACCCAGCTGGTTACAAGGTAGTGGTTAGACCCAGCTGGTTATAAGGTAGTAGGTAGTAGTGGTTAGACCCATCTGGTTACAAGGTAGTGGTTAGACCCAGCTGGTTACATGGTAGTGGTTAGATCCAGCTGGTTACAAGGTAGTGGTTAGACCCAGCTGGTTACATGGTAGTAGGTAGTAGTGGTTAGACCCAGCTGGTTACAAGGTAGTGGTTAGACCCAGCTGGTTACATGGTAGTAGGTAGCAGTGGTTAGACCCAGCTGGTTACATGGTAGTAGGTAGTAGTGGTTAGACCCAGCTGGTTACATGGTAGTAGGTAGTAGTGGTTAGACCCAGCTGATTACAAGGTCGTAGGTAGTAGTGGTTAGACCCAGCTGGTTACAAGGTGGTGGTTAGACCCAGCTGGTTACAAGGTAGTGGTTAGACCCAGCTGGTTACAAGGTAGTGGTTAGACCCAGCTGGCTACAAGGCAGTGGTTAGACACAGCTGGTTACAAGGTAGTGGTTAGACCCAGCTGGATACAAGGTAGTGGTTAGACCCAGCTGGTTACATGGTAGTAGGTAGTAGTGGTTAGACCCAGCTGGTTACATGGTAGTAGGTAGTAGTGGGTAGACCCAGCTGATTACAAGGTCGTAGGTAGTAGTGGTTAGACCCAGCTGGTTACAAGGTGGTAGTATTTAGACCCAGCTGGTTACAAGGTAGTAGTTAGACACAAATGGTTACATGGTAGTAGGTAGTAGTGGTTAGACCCAGCTGGTTACATGGTAGTAGGTAGTAGTGGTTAGACCCAGCTGATTACAAGGTCGTAGGTAGTAGTGGTTAGACCCAGCTGGTTACAAGGTGGTAGTAGTTAGACCCAGCTGGTTACATGGTAGTAGGTAGTAGTGGTTAGACCCAGCTGGTTACATGGTAGTAGGTAGTAGTGGTTAGACCCAGCTGGTTACATGGTAGTAGGTAGTAGTGGTTAGACCCAGCTGGTTACATGGTAGTAGGTAGTAGTGGTTAGACCCAGCTGATTACAAGGTCGTAGGTAGTAGTGGTTAGACCCAGCTGGTTACAAGGTGGTAGTGGTTAGACCCAGCTGGTTACAAGGTAGTAGTTAGACACAAATGGTTACATGGTAGTAGGTAGTAGTGGTTTGACCCAGCTGGTTACAAGGTATTAGTTAGACCCAGCTGGTTACATGGTAGTAGGTAGTAGTGGTTAGACCCAGCTGGTTACATGGTAGTAGGTAGTAGTGGTTAGACCCAGCTGGTTACATGGTAGTAGGTAGTAGTGGTTAGACCCAGCTGGGTACAAGGTAGTAGTGGTTAGACCCAGCTGGTTACAAGGTGGTAGTGGTTAGACCCAGCTGGTTACAAGGTAGTAGTGGTTAGACCCAGCTGGTTACATAATAGTGGTTGGTAGTGGTTAGACCCAGCTGGTTACAAGGTAGTAGTGGTTAGACCCAGCTGGTTACATAATAGTGGTTGGTAGTGGTTAGACCCAGCTGGTTACAAGGTAGTAGTTAAACCCAGCTGGTTACAAGGTAGTGGTTAGACCCAGCTGGTTACAAGGTAGTGGTTAGACCCAGCTGGTTACATAATAGTGGTTGGTAGTGGTTAGACACAGCTGGTTATAAGGTAGTGGTTAGACCCAGCTGGTTACATGGTAGTAGGTAGTAGTGGTTAGACCCAGCTGGTTACAAGGTAGTGGTTAGACCCAGCTGGTTACATGGTAGTAGGTAGTAGTGGTTAGACCCAGCTGGTTACATGGTAGTAGGTAGTAGTGGTTAGACCCAGCTGGTTACATGGTAGTAGGTAGTAGTGGTTAGACCCAGCTGATTACAAGGTCGTAGGTAGTAGTGGTTAGACCCAGCTGGTTACAAGGTAGTGGTTAGACCCAGCTGGTTACAAGGTAGTGGTTAGACCCAGCTGGTTACAAGGTAGTGGTTAGACCCAGCTGGCTACAAGGCAGTGGTTAGACACAGCTGGTTACAAGGTAGTGGTTAGACCCAGCTGGATACAAGGTAGTGGTTAGACCCAGCTGGTTACATGGTAGTAGGTAGTAGTGGTTAGACCCAGCTGGTTACATGGTAGTAGGTAGTAGTGGGTAGACCCAGCTGATTACAAGGTCGTAGGTAGTAGTGGATAGACCCAGCTGGTTACAAGGTGGTAGTATTTAGACCCAGCTGGTTACAAGGTAGTAGTTAGACACAAATGGTTACATGGTAGTTGGTAGTAGTGGTTAGACCCAGCTGGTTACATGGTAGTAGGTAGTAGTGGTTAGACCCAGCTGATTACAAGGTCGTAGGTAGTAGTGGTTAGACCCAGCTGGTTACAAGGTGGTAGTAGTTAGACCCAGCTGGTTACATGGTAGTAGGTAGTAGTGGTTAGACCCAGCTGGTTACATGGTAGTAGGTAGTAGTGGTTAGACCCAGCTGGTTACAAGGTAGTGGTTAGACCCAGCTGGTTATAAGGTAGTAGGTAGTAGTGGTTAGAACCAGCTGGTTACAAGGTAGTGGTTAGACCCAGCTGGTTACAAGGTAGTGGTTAGATCCAGCTGGTTACAAGGTAGTGGTTAGACCCAGCTGGTTATAAGGTAGTGGTTAGACCCAGCTGGTTACATGGTAGTAGGTAGTAGTGGTTAGACCCAGCTGGTTATAAGGTAGTAGGTAGTAGTGGTTAGACCCAGCTGGTTACAAGGCAGTGGTTAGACACAGCTGGTTATAAGGTAGTGGTTAGACCCAGCTGGTTATAAGGTAGTGGTTAGACACAGCTGGTTATAAGGTAGTGGTTAGACCCAGCTGGTTACAAGGTAGTGGTTAGACCGAGCTGGTTACATGGTAGTGGTTAGACCCAGCTGGTTACATGGTAGTGGTTAGACGCAGCTGGTTATAAGGTAGTGGCTAGACCCAGCTGGTTACAAGGCAGTGGTTAGACCCAGCTGGTTATACGGTAGTGGATAAACCCTACAAATTACATGGAAGTGGTTGGTATTTGTTAGACCCAGCTGGTTACATGGTTGTAGTTAGACCCAGCTGGTTACATGATAGTGGTTGGTAGTGGTAAGACCCAGGTGGTTACATAGTAGTGGTTAGACCCAGCTGGTTACAAATGTAGAGGTTAGACACAGATGGTTACAAGGTAGTGGTTAGACCCGGCTGCAGAGCTATTTTCAGGTATCTCCAGAGATGTTCGATCGGGTTCAAGTCCGGGCTCTGGCTGGGCCACTCAAAGACATTCAGAGACTTGTCTCGAAGCCTCTCCTGCGTTGTCTTAGCTATGTGCTTAGAGTCGTTGTCCTGTTGGAAGGTGAGCCTTCACCCCAGTCTGAGATCCTGAGCACTCTGGAGCAGGTTATTATCAAGGATCTCTCTGTACTTTGCTCCGTTAATCTTTCCCTTGTTCCTGACTAGTTATCCTTCTGGAAGGTACTTCCATCTCCACAGAGGAACTCAGGAGCTCTTTCAGAGTGACTTTCAGGTTGATGGTCAACTCCCTGCGGCCAGCTCTAGGAAGAGTCTTGGTGGTTATAAACTTCTTCCATTTAAGAATGATGGAGGCCACTGTGTTCTTGGGGACCTTCAATGCTGCAGACATTTCTTGGTACCCTTCCCCAGATGTGTGTCTCAACACTTTTCTGTCACGGAGCTCTACCGACAATTCCTTCGAGCTCATGGCTTGGTTTTTGCTCTGACATGCACTGTCAACTGTTGGATCTTTATATAGACTCCTGAGTGGCACAGCGATCTAAGGCACTGCATCTCTATGCAAGAGGTGTCACTACAGTCCCTGGTTTGAATCCAGGCTGTATCACATCCGGCCCATGATTGGTAGTCCCATTGCGCGGCACACAATTGGCCCAGCGTCGTCCTGGTTTGGCAGGGGGAGACCGACATTGTAAATAAGAATTTGTTCTTAACTGATTTGCCTAGCTAAATAAATAATAAAAAATAGACAGGTGTGTGCCTTTTCAAATCATGTCTAGTCATTTGAATTTGCCACAGGTGGACTCCAATCAAGTTGTAAAAACATCTTAAGGATGATCAATGGAAACAGGATCCACCTGAGCTCAATTTCGAGTCTCATAGCAAAGGGTCTGAATACTTTTGTAAATAAGGTATTTCTGTTTATTTTGTTATTTTTTTATAAATTAGCAAAAATGTCTAAAAACCTGTTTTCGCTTTGTCATTATGGGGTATTGTGATGTCATTATGGGGTATTGTGATGTCATTATGGGGTATTGTGTGTAGATTGACGAGGAAAAAAAGATTGAATACATTTTAGAATAAGGCTGTAACGTTACAAAATGAGGAAAAGTTAGAGCGGTTAGAGCGTTGGACTAGTAACCGGAAGGTTGCGAGTTCAAACCCCCGAGCTGACAAGGTACAAATCTGTCGTTCTGCCCCTGAACAGGCAGTTAACCCACTGTTCCCAGGCCGTCATTGAAAATAAGAATTTGTTCTTAACTGACTTGCCTGGTTAAATAAAGGTAAAAATAAAAAATAAAAAAAAAAAAAAAAAAAGGTCAAGGGGTCTAAATACTTTCCGAATGAACTGTATATATGATGGGGGCTTTCATAACACCTTTATGAAACCAAGTGTTGCAGTAACATCTCAACGTGGGTGTCCTCCTGGGGTTCAAACTTCTGAAATATTAGAAATACATTTATTATCACCCCTCTAGCTCCCTTTTATGTCTCTATAATTCAGCCCTTTTCATAGCTACAGCATCTGATTCCAATTCATTTCCTGTGATGGTGGGAGATGGGGACTGTGTTACATTGGCCTGATCAATCATGATCTACACAGGCCTTATCACAGACAGCCTGTATTAGAGATTGAAAGAGACAAGAGAGAGAGATGAAAGAAGGAAGAAGGAGAGAGGGGTGGAGGGAAGGAGACAGACAACCTGTATGAGATTTCTTTGAGAGAGCAAGAGAGAGAAATAAGAGAGAGAGAAAGAGAAGACGCCATTTATTTGAGGACATGAGCAGATGCAATTGGAATGTGATGGAGAGAAAAAAAAGAGGACAAACTCTCTTAGTTATTAAGATATTAAATCCCATCTCTGACAGAGTTGTCAGCGTGAGACAGAATCGCGAAGCTGGCAGTAATTTGACTAGTTTCGTATCTCTGCTCCGCTGAGTTGGCCGGTGACAACTAGTTGACAGGATGTTGAATATGCAAAGTCTCTCTTCTCTCTCTCGTCCCTTTCCATGTGTGTGTTGGTTTCCATGGTTACCTTGAGAGAAGGCACATACACCTACGTGTTGTTGGTTACAGACAGCGGTAGCCTCAAGAGATCAGGGAGGGTTGCTGGTTCGAATCCCAGGTCTGACAGGGAGTATGTGGCAGCGAGAGTGAGCCAGGAGTTGCTGGCATTGATGTCTGCCAGCTACTGCCATTGTGCCCTTAAGAAAGGCACTTAGCCCCTTAGCTGCTTAGCTCTAACCCTGTGCTGTATGTGTATGTGTTTTTCAGAGAGCTTCTTCTCTGGCAGATCTTGTTGGCTCTACATGTGTATCTCTCCGGCATAACCACCTACCACGAATCCAGGTGTTCTTTTAACACTCTTTTGGAAGATGAACGAGGGACTTTTCTCCTCCTCCCTCTCTTCCCTCGTCCCCTCCTCCCTCCCGTACTATCCCTTCTTTCCAAAAAGCGGAGGCCCAGTATTCCTGTGACATTATTGGGCCACGGCCCGCCTTGCTAAAATTAACCGCTGCTGGTAAAGTAGGAGTGTGACAGAACGAGGTTACACCACTCTGCTGCACTGCAAATTAATCAAATAAATACACCAGACATTAGATCTGATCTAAACAAGGAGGATTTATCTCTCTCTCTCTCTCTCTCTCTCTCTCTCTCTCTCTCTCTCTCTCTCTCTCCATCTCTCTCTCTCTCTCTCTCTCTCTCTCTCTCTCTCTCTCTCTCTCTCTCTCTCTCTCTCTTTCTCTCTCTCTCTTTCTCTCTCTCTATTTATATATATATATATTCCTCGCTCGATCGCTCTCTCTCTCTCTCTCTCTCTAGCTCCCTCTCTCTCTCTCTCTCTCTCTCTAGCTCCCTCTCTCTCTAGCTCCCTCTCTCTCTCTAGCTCTCTCTCTCTCTCTAGCTCCCTCTCTAGCTCCCTCTCTAGCTCCCTCTCTCTCTCTCTAGCTCCCTCTCTAGATCCCTCTCTAGCTCCCTCTCTACCTCCCTCTCTAGCTCACTCTCTAGCTCCCTCTCTAGCTCCCTCTCTAGCTCCCTCCCTCCCTCTCTCTCTCTCCCTCCCTCTCTCTCCCTCCCTCTCTAGCTCCCTCCCTCTCTAGCTCCCTCCCTCTCTAGCTCCCTCTCTCTCTAGCTCTCTCTCTCTCTCTCTCTCTCTCTCTCTCAATTCAATTCATTTCAAGGGGCTTTATTGGCATGGCAAGTGAAGTAGATAATATAAAAAGTGAAATAACAGAAGTTCCAAAAAGAATAAAGACATTACAAATATCATATTATGTGTATATACCGTGTTGAAATGATGTACAAGTGGTTAAAGTACAAAAGGGAAAATATATAAGGGTAAATGCTGGTTATATTTACAATGGTGTTTGCTCTTCACTCACCTTTTCTTGTGATGGCACACTGTGGTGAATCACCCAGTAGATATGGTAGTTTATCAAATTTGGGTGTGTATAAGAATCGGTTTGTTTTCAAATTCTTTGTGGATCTGTGTAATCTGATGGAAATATGTTTCTCTAATATGGTCATACATTGGGCAGGAGGTTAGGAAGTGCAGCTCAGTTTCCACCTCATTTTGTGGGCAGTGTGCTCATAGCCTGTCTTTTCTTGAGAGCCAGGTCTGCCTACAGCGGCCTTTCTCAATAGCAATGTAATGCTCACTGAGTCTGTCACTGAGTCTGTACATAATCAAAGCTTTCCTTAAGTTTGGGTCAGTAACAGGGGTCAGGTATTCTGCCACTTTGTACTTTCTGTTTGGGGCCAAGTAGAATTCTAGTTTGCTACATTTTTTTGTTAATTCTTTCCAATATATGGAGGCTATTTTGTAAATGACATTGCCGAAGTCGAGGATCGGTAGGATAGTCAGTTTTATGTGGGTATGTTTGGCAGCATGAGTGAAGGAGGCTTTGTTTCAAAATAGGAAGCCAATTCTAGATTTATTTTTGGATTGGAGATGCTTAATGTGAGTCTGGAAGGAGCGTTTACAGTCTAACCAGACACCTAGGTATTTGTTCACATATTCTAAGTCAGAACCGTCCAGAGAAGTGATGCTAGACTGGCGGGCAGGTGCGGGCAGTGATCGGTTGAAGAGCATGCATTTAATTTTACTTGCATTTAAGAGCAGTTGGAGGCCTCGGAAGGAATGTTATAAGGCAATGAAGCTCGTCTGGAGGTTAGTTAACACAGCGTCCAAAGAAGGGCCAGAAGTATACAAAATGGTGTCGTCTGCGTAGAAGTGGATCAGAGAATCACCAGCAGCAAGAGCGACATCATTGATGTATTCAGAGAAAAGAGTCGGCCCGAGAATTGAACCCTGTGGCACCCCCATAGAGACAGCCAGAGGTCCGGACTACAGGCCCTCAGATTTGACACACTGAACTCTGTCTGAGAAGTAGTTGGTGAACCAGGCGAGGCAGTCATTTGAGAAACCAATGCTGTTGAGTCTGCCAATAAGAATGCAATGATTGATGGAGTTGAAAGCCTTGGCCAGGTTGATGAAAACGGCTGCACAGTATTGTCTTTTATCGATGGTGGTTATGATGTTGTTTAAGACCTTGAGCGTGGCTGAGGTGCACCCATGACCCGCTCGGAAACCAGATTGCATAGCAGAAAAGGTACGGTGGGATTCGAAATAGTCGGTGATCTGTTTGTTAACTTGGCTTTCAAAGACCTTAGACAGACAGGGTAGGATAAATATAGGTCTGTAACAGTTTGGGTCTAGGGTGTCTCCCCCTTTGAAGAGGGGGATGACCGCAACAGCTTTCCAATCTTTGGGGATCTCAGACGATACGAAAAAGAGTTTGAACAGGCTAGTAATAGGGGTTGCAACAATTGCGGCGGATAATTTTAGACAGAGAAGGTCCAGATTGTATAGCCCAGCTGATTTGTAGGGGTCCAGATATCGCAGCTCTTTCAGAACATCCACTATCTGGATTTGGGTGAAGGAGAAAGGGGAGGCTTGGGCAAGTTGCTGTGGGGGGTGCAGAGCTGTTGACCGGGGTAGGGGTAGCCAGGTGGAAAGCATGGCCAGCCGTAGAAAAATGCTTATTGAAATTCTCAATTATCGCAGATTTATTGGTGGTCACAGTGTTTCCTAGCCTCAGTGCAGTGGGCAGCTGGGAGGAGTTCTTATTCTCCATGGACTTTACAGTGTCCCAGAACCTTTTGGAGTTTGTGCTACAGGATGCAAATTTCTGTTTGAAAATGCTAGCCTTTCCTTTCCTAACTGCCTATATATATTGGTACCTAACTTCTCTGAAAAGTTGCATATCTCGGGAGCTATTTGATGCTAATGCAGAACGCCACAGGATGTTTTTGTGCTGGTCAAGAGTCTCAATTTGGTGTTTGTCCCATTTTGTGAACTCTTGGTTGCTGAGCGGACCCCAGACCTCACAACCATAAAGGGCAATGGGTTCTATAACTGATTCAAGTATTTCTAGTCAGATCCTAATTGGTATGTCGAATTTCATGTTCCTTTCGATGGCATAGAATCCCCTTCTTGCCTTGTCTCTCAGATCGTTCACAGCTTTGTGGGAGTTACCTGTGGCACTGATGTTTAGGCCAAGGTATGTATAGTTTTTTGTGTGCTCTAGGGCAACAGTGTCTAGATGGAATTTGTATTTGTGGTCCTGGCGACGGGCCTTTTTTTGGAACACCATTATTTTGGGC
>NC_092178.1:13568581-13576081 GCF_045791955.1 Oncorhynchus clarkii lewisi | reverse complement strand
GGTAAAAAGCCAATTTGACATTTGCTCAGTACATTGTTTTCATTGAGGAAATGTACGAGTCTGCTGTTAATGATAGTGCAGAGGATTTTCCCAAGGTTACTGTTGACGCATATTCCACGGTAGTTATTGGGGTCAAACTTGTCTCCACTTTTGTGGATTGGGGTGATCAGTCCTTGGTTCCAAATATTGGGGAAGAAGCCAGAGCTAAGGATGATGTTAAAGAGTTTTAGTATAGCCAATTGGAATTTGTTGTCTGTATATTTGATCATTTCATTAAGGATACCATCAACACCACAGGCCTTTTTGGGTTGGAGGGTTTTTATTTTGTCCTGTAACTCGTTCAAGGTAATTGGAGAATCCAGTGGGTTCTGGTAGTTTTTAATAGTTGATTCTAAGATTTGTATTTGATCATGTATATGTTTTTGCTCTTTATTCTTTGTTATAGAGCCAAAAAGATTAGAGAAGTGGTTTACCCATACATCTCCCTTTTGGATAGATAATTCTTTGTGTTGTTGTTTGTTTAGTGTTTTCCAATTTTCCCAGAAGTGGTTAGAGTCTATCGATTCTTCAATTACACTGAGCTGATTTCTGACGTGCTGTTCCTTCTTTTTCCATAGTGTATTTCTGTATTGTTTTAGTGATTCACCATAGTGAAGGCGTAGACTCAGGTTTTCCGGGTCTCTATGTTTTTGGTTGGACAGGTTTCTCAATTTCTTTCTTAGATTTTTGCATCTCTCTTTCTCTCTCTCAATCTCTTTCTTTCTTTCTTTCTTTCTTTCTTTCTCTCTCTCTCTCTCTCTCTCTCTCTCTCTCTCTCTCTCTCTCTCTCAATCTCTCTCAATCCCCCCCCCCCCCCGCCTCTCTCTCTCTCTTTCCCCTTTGTCTGTCTGCTGTCCTTGGAACCCTAACTATCAGACCACACACACACTTCCCTTCTCTGTCCCGGTCCCTTCATCTCAACAGTGACTGCAGGCACTGAGCTTTTTCATGTAATCTTGTGTCGGCCTTTCCTTCTCTTCAATCTGTTTCTGTCATTCTCTAGCTGTTTGTCCTTTACTTCTGCTCCAGCCCCCTTTCTCGCTCTGTATGTCTCCCTCTCCCTCTCTCTCTCTCTCTCTCTCTCTCTCTCTCTCTCCCTCTCCTTCTCCCTCTCTCTCTCTCTCTCTCTCTCCCTCTCTTTCTCTCTCTCTCTCTCTCTCTCTCTCTCTCTCTCTCTCTCTCTCTCTCTCTCTCTCTCTCTCTCTCTCTCTCTCTCTCCCTCTCTCTCTCTGGAGAGAGAGAGGTGCTGATACAGCTCTGAGAGGTGCTTATAAGGGGACATGAGTGTGACGAGAGCAAGGCAGAGAACCAGAGATAAGGCTCTCCACTCTGTCAGCGTAGGAGTGTTTGTGTGTGTGTGCACGTATGTGTGCGTGCGTGCATGTGTGTGTGTGTGTGCATGTGCGTGTGTGCATGTGTGTGTGTGTTTGTGTGTGCATGTGCATGCGTGTGTTTGTGTATGGGGCACAGGGTCGTAGTGTGTAAGTGGGAGTGATAAGGGTAACCCCTTTATCAGCTGGCTCTATGTCAGTACCTCCTCCTTGTGTCACAGCCTGTGTGTCCGGTACAAGGATGGACAAATGGGTGTCTGCAGAGAAGGAAGTGCAGTCTGGGTCACATTGATGACACACAGAGCGCAGCCGCCTTCCATGTGTGTGTCTGTTTGTGTCTGTGTGCGTCTGTGTGTGTGTTTGTGTCTATTTGTGCATGCAAACGTCCTGCTGTGCATGTGTGTGTGTTCTTGTGTGTGTCCATTAATGTGTTGGGGTGATGTGAGGGTCAGAGTGACAGTCACAATCAGTTCTTAACCCTCTACAGTCTAAGCGCGGGGGGAGGAGGTGTGTGTGTGTGTGTGTGTGTGTGTGTGTGTGTGTGGGGGGGGGGGGGGGGGGGGGGTGTTCTACTAAGCTATATTGAAATGTTTTAAGGTCATACCATGGATTCAGTCCTCTACTACTAACCCACAGCTTCAGTCCTCTACTACTAACCCACAGCTTCAGTCTTGTACAGCTAACCCACAGCTTCAGTCCTCTACTACTAACCCACAGCTTCAGTTCTCTACTACTAACCCACAGCTTCAGTCCTCTACTACTAACCCACAGGTTCAGTCCTCTACTACTAACCCACAGCTTCAGTCCTCTACTACTAACCCACAGCTTCAGTCCTCTACTACTAACCCACAGCTTCAGTCCTCTACTACTAACCCACAGCTTCAGTCCTCTACTACTAACCCACAGCTTCAGTCTTCTACTACTAACCCACAGCTTCAGTCTTCTACTATTAACCCACAGCTTCAGTCCTCTACTACTAACCCACAGCTTCAGTCTTCTACTACTAATGCACAGCTTCAGTCTTCTACTACTAATGCACAGCTTCAGTCTTCTTCTACTAACTAACAGCTTCAGTCCTCTACAGTTGACCCACTGCTTCAGTCTTCTACTACTAATGCACAGCTTCAGTCTTCTACTACTAATACACAGCTTCATACTTCTTCTACTAACTCACAGCTTCAGTCCTCTACAGCTAACCCACAGCTTCAGTCTTCTACAGTTAACCCACAGCTTCAGTCTTCTATTACTAACCCACAGTGTCAGTCTTCTTCTACTAACCCACAGTGTCAGTCTTCTTCTACTAACCCACAGTGTCAGTCTTCTTCTACTAACCCACAGCTTCAGTCTTCTTCTACTAACTCACAGCTTCAGTCTTCTACTACTAACCCACAGTGTCAGTCTTCTTCTGCTATCTCACAGCATCAGTCTTCTACTTCTAACCCACAGCTTCAGTCTTCTACTACTAACCAACAGCTTCAATCTTCTACAGCTAACCCACAGCTTCAGTCTTCTACTGCTAACCCACAGCTTCAGTCCTCTACTACTAACCCACAGCTTCAGTCCTCTACTACTAACCCACAGCTTCAGTCCTCTACTACTAACCCACAGCTTCAGTCTTCTACTACTAACCCACAGCTTCAGTCTTCTACTATTAACCCACAGCTTCAGTCCTCTACTACTAACCCACAGCTTCAGTCTTCTACTACTAATGCACAGCTTCAGTCTTCTACTACTAATGCACAGCTTCAGTCTTCTTCTACTAACTAACAGCTTCAGTCCTCTACAGTTGACCCACTGCTTCAGTCTTCTACTACTAATGCACAGCTTCAGTCTTCTACTTCTAATACACAGCTTCATACTTCTTCTACTAACTCACAGCTTCAGTCCTCTACAGCTAACCCACAGCTTCAGTCTTCTACAGTTAACCCACAGCTTCAGTCTTCTATTACTAACCCACAGTGTCAGTCTTCTTCTACTAACCCACAGTGTCAGTCTTCTTCTACTAACCCACAGTGTCAGTCTTCTTCTACTAACCCACAGCTTCAGTCTTCTTCTACTAACTCACAGCTTCAGTCTTCTACTACTAACCCACAGTGTCAGTCTTCTTCTGCTATCTCACAGCATCAGTCTTCTACTTCTAACCCACAGCTTCAGTCTTCTACTACTAACCAACAGCTTCAATCTTCTACAGCTAACCCACAGCTTCAGTCTTCTACTGCTAACCCACAGCTTCAGACTTCTACTACTAACGCACAGCTTCATTCTTCTACTGCTAACCCACAGCTTCAGTCTTCTACTGCTAACCTTCAGCTTCAGTCTTCTACAGCCAACACACAGCTTCAGTCCTCTACTACTAACCCACAGCTTCAGTCTTCTACAGCTAACCCACAGCTTCAGTCTTCTACTTGTAACCCACAGCTTTAATCTTCTACTACTAACCCACAGCTTCAATCTTCTACTACTAACCCACAGCTTCAATTTTCTACAACTAACCCACAGCTTCAGTCTTCTACTTGTAACCCACAGCTTCAATCTTCTACTACTAACCCACAGCTTCAATCTTCTACTACTAACCCACAGCTTCAACCTTCTACTACTTACCCACAACTTCAACCTTCTACTACTAACCCACAGCTTCAGTCTTCTACTACTAACCCACAGCTTCAGTCTTCTACTGCTAATCCACAGCTTCAGTCCCCCTCTACTAACCCACAGCTTCAACCTTCTACTACTAACCCACAGCTTCAGTCTTCTACTACTAACCCACAGCTTCAGTCCTCTACTACTAACCCACAGCTTCAGTCGTCTACTACTAACCCACAGCTTCAATCTTCTACTACTAACCCACAGCTTCAGTCCTCTACTACTAACCCACAGCTTCAGTCTTGTACAACTAACCCACAGCTTCAGTCCTCTACTACTAACCCACAGCTTCAGTATTGTACAGCTAACCCACAGCTTCAGTCCTCCTCTACTAACCCACAGTTTCAGTCCTCTACAACTAACCCACAGCTTCAGTCTTGTACTGCTAACCCACAGCTTCAGTCCTCCTCTACTAACCCACAGCTTTTGTCTTCTACTACTAACCCACAGCTTCAGTCTTGTACAGCTAACCCACAGCTTCAGTCCTCTACTACTAACCCACAGCTTCAGTCTTGTACAGCTAACCCACAGCTTCAGTCCTCTACTACTAAACCACAGCTTCAGTCTTGTACAGCTAACCCACAGATTCAGTCCTCTACTACTAACCCACAGCTTCAGTCTTGTACAACTAACCCACAGATTCAGTCCTCTACTACTAACCCACAGCTTCAATCTTGTACAGCTAACCCACAGATTCAGTCCTCTACTACTAACCCACATCTTCAGTCCTCCACTACTAACCCACAGCTTCAGTCTTGTACAGCTAACCCACAGATTCAGTCCTCTACTACTAACCCACAGCTTCAGTCTTGTACAGCTAACCCACAGCTTCAGTCTTGTACAACTAACCCACAGCTTCAGTCCTCTACTACTAACCCACAGCTTCAGTCTTGTACAGCTAACCCACAGCTTCAGTCTTGTACAACTAACCCACAGCTTCAGTCCTCTACTACTAACCCACAGCTTCAGTCTTGTACAGCTAACCCACAGCTTCAGTCTTGTACAGCTAACCCACAGCTTCAGTCCTCTACTACTAACCCACAGCTTCAGTCCTCTACTACTAACCCACAGCTTCAGTCTTGTACAACTAACCCACAGCTTCAGTCCTCTACTACTAACCCACAGCTTCAGTCTTGTACAGCTAACCCACAGCTTCAGTCCTCCTCTACTAACCCACAGCTTCAGTCCTCTACTACTAACCCACAGCTTCAGTCCTCTACTATTTACCCACAGCTTCAGTCCTCTACTACTAACCCACAGCTTCAGTCTTGTACAGCTAACCCACAGCTTCAGTCCTCTACTACAACCTCTGGTCAAAGTGTGTACCTGCCGGAGAAACTGCAGCTCCAAATACACCAGCATACACCTCCTCTATTTTCTGTCTCTCTTAGTAATCACCCCTCTCTCTCTGACTGTTCTCTTGTTGTCTTCCTGCTCTTCTCTATCACTCTCACTTCACATCTCTCTCCTTTCTCTCACCCTAGCTTCATTCTCTGCATACTGCAGTTAAATAGATTATTTCTGTTGGTCACTGTCAATGAAAATGCAATTGATAGAATTCAACTGACGACATGTCAAATCAGTATTATCAATACACTATTATCAATACACTGTTATCAATACACTGTTATCAATACACGATTATCAATATACTGTTATCAATACACGAGTATCAATACACTGTTATCAATACACCATTATCAATACATTGTTATCAATACACTGTTATCAATACACGATTATCATTACACTGTTATCAATACACGATTATCAATACACTGTAATCAATACACGATTATCAATACACTGTTATCAATACACTGTTATCAATACACTATTATCAATACATTGTTATCAATACACTGTTATCAATACACTATTATCAATATAGTATTATCACGGATACTGTGGTGTTTCAAAGGATAAAGGAATAGGGCTCCCTATTGTGTGTGTGTGTGTGTGTGTGTGTGTGTGTGTGTGTGTGTGTGTGTGTGTGTGTGTGTGTGTGTGTGTGTGTGTGTGTGTGTGTGTGTGTGTGCGCAGTAGCCTATCATTAATATGATACACATAACATATATGTGTAGGAGGAGGGTGTTACTGCTTGGGTATGTAGGTAGGTAGGCCTGTGCCGGTTTGATTATTCCTGCAATCTGTTCATATCTGTTCATTCTTCAGTGGGTATCGTGTGTGTGACACGCCGTCTACCAATAACCATCAGAGGCCAGCATAAGAGCCCTTCACTGACTGCAGCTATTTTTCATTGCTATCCCAAGGACAAGTAACATATGCAAATATACTTTTTATCCAACCTCTCATATCTATAATATAATATATGTTATATTTAACATCGCATATATAATACAATATATTTTCTATTTAACATCTCATACTTATAATGCAATATCTTGCCTCTCAGTGGAACTCCACTTAATGGGCAATAGGGATTTATCGTAACCATAAGGTTAAGTGTTCTTGATAGTCATAAATGGGCGCCTGGCCGTTACTTTTGTTTATTGCTATGCGTTCGTTTAGGGTCCTCTCTCTGATATGAGCAATAAAACATGCCTGCGGAGCTGCACCGCTACCGCGCCGTAAATTAGATTATAGTTTGACATGAGCCGCGCATCATCCGCCATCTCAGCCCGAGCGGTGAACTCTTCACCCGTGCGACGCGACGCGGTGATGCACGAAAATGGTCAAAACGAGAAGGCGCGTTCAATACAGGCATTGGGGTGTCAGGTCATCGCATTCGTGTTCTCGGGAACTCAATGTTTTTTTCTCATTCAAGTGTGCCACCTAGCGGTTAAATAAATGAACGACAGAAGAAGGCTGTCATACAAAGAGTTTGTAGCCTATTCAGTCTACTTCATATCTTGCCTTTTACAAGGAAGCCGTTATTTACCAGTGATTACTTGATTGACTATTACGTTTGTTTAACATAAAAATAAATATATACTTTTAGGCTAGAGTTGTTCAATTACTATACTAATAACCCAAAAAGCCATACTAATATGGCTTTTTGAGTCATATAGCCTACTATCATCAATGTCCCTACATGCCTGTGTGACAAACTGTTGTTTAATACAAAATGTTCAATTATGTTCAATTAAATTATTATTTTGAGGTCATCACTGTCCAGGCCGTCCTTGTAAATAAGAATTTGTTCTTAATTGACTCTGGTCTGAGCTTAGTGTGGATTGTTTCAGACTTTAGTTTGTTGGACTCTGAAGTCCAGACATTTATGACCTTGACATATTTGAGTTATCTGAATGTTTCGTACATGTATTACCAGATATAAAATATGTATTTAATATGTCATAAAGACAGAGGAATATAGTCTAATGTAGTCCTAAATAATAAAAAAAAATGACAGAATGGGGGAGAAAGATAGAGAGAGAGGGGGAGAGAGAAAGAGGGAGAGAGAGAGAGAACATCTGCACCAATACACCTGGGTTTACTCAGCCCCACCCACTCAAGGCCCTTTCAT
>NC_092178.1:13393581-13561081 GCF_045791955.1 Oncorhynchus clarkii lewisi | reverse complement strand
CCAGCTCCCTCTCAAGATCTAGCCTGTGTGCTTCCATTGCTTTTTTCTTAGAGGAAGCATATGCGATTAGATGACCTCTTAGTGTGGCTTTAGCAGCATCCCACATTGTGGCCGGAGAAACAGGAGAGTCTTTATTGTCTTGTGTGTAGTTGTCTATCCATGTAGTTACCAATGTATGGAACTCGTCATTTAATAACATGGAGGTGTTGAATTTCCAGCTCTTTGACCTCGGGATGTTTCTGCAGAGGTCAAAGCAGAGGTGGACAAAGGCGTGATCTGAAAGTGCTATGGGTCCGATTGTACATGTGGCTGAATTTATGAAACTCTTTGGGATAAAAATGTAATCTATACGGGAGTAGTTGTTATGGACATTAGAGTAGTATGTATAGTCCATAGATGAGCTATTAGTCTCTCTCCAGATATCTATCAGTCCCATCTCTTTAGTAAGAGAGTTCAACATCTTTGCAGATCTAGGATTTGTGGTGGGGACTTGAGATGATTTGTCTAGGGTTGGGTTAAGGGTACAATTAAAATCTCCGGCCACCACGGCAAAGGAAACACAATGCTCATTGAACAGGGTTATCATTTTTGACATGAAAGCAGGAGTATCTGTGTTAGGGGCGTATATGTTTAAGATAGTAATTGGTTGACCCAGTTATCAAAATAAATCTCCCCTTCGGATCAGATATGTTTTTGTCAATTATGAATGGAACATTTTTATGGATAAGTATGGCTGTGCCTCTACTGTTTGATTTGAAAGATGAGAAATACACCTGTCCCACCCAAGCTCTGCGGAGTTTGGCATGTTCAGCATCACAGAGGTGTGTCTCTTGTAATAGCGCAATGTCTGCTTTTTCCTTTTTTAGAGCACATAGTATCTTTTTCCGTTTTATTGCATGCCCTAGACCATGGCAGTTCCATGTCAATAGATTTAAGGTACTAGTCATCGTCATCGAACAGTAATCAAACCAAGCCATCGCTGGGTAAAAGTGGATAGTAGTTACAGCTGCGTTCACATAAAAGGAAAATAAATGGTGTACATAAAATAATCATCTCTGAACACCCCAGCCGAGTTCCCAAACAACTCGACACATCCCGTTGGATCTATTACCCCCCACACACACACACACACTCAGTCTCAATTCTGTGTTCCGAAAAAAACAATAAATCGGGAACAGTTAGCAACACACAACGTCTCCCTCTCCCCACCAAAGAAATGCCTCATCCTCTTCGCCCCGCATTGTAAATGACACAGTAGCCCCCGTCCAGACCACACTAAAAGAGGGAGAAAATAAAATCAATAGCCCAGCCTACATATACCTTCCCCAAGGGACATAGGGAACCCCAAGTAATAATAGCAACAAAAAAACAGGGAAATAAAAGTAGGCTGAAACATTAGTAGGCCTAGGTTAGGCTATAGAACCTATCCCTCTCAGCTGAAGGAAAATAAATATAGATTAGACGGCTATAATTACATTTAGCAGGGCGGGTGGGTCTTTGGATATCGGCTATATGTTGTCTTACCTCCTTTAGTAATAGCATTAATCGCATTTAGTGTTCGACAGAGCTTCAAGAGCTGTACTCCGTTTTTGTTTTTCACTTTGTCATAGTTGTTTCTGTGTGGGTATATGGGGAGGGAAAGGTTGTTGTTTCCTGGTAGGTGTTTATCCCCATGACTGTTAATAGTGTCTTGTTCTTCTGCTGTTCTAGCATTCAGGTCTCCACAGACCAGTACGTTGCCTTGGGCCTGAAAGTGACTAATTCCCCCCTCTAGAATGGAGAAAGTCTCTTCATTGAAGTAGGGTGACTCTGAGGGGGGAATGTATGTGGCACAGAGGAATACTTTTTTATCTGTCAAGATAGCCTCCTTGTTGATTTTTAACCATATAAAGAATTCTCCTGTTTTGATCAATTCGATTGAATGAATTAGTTCAGATTTATACCATATTAGCATTCCCCCTGAGTCTCTGCCCTGTTAGATTCCTTTTAATTTAGTGGATGGTATGATTATCTCCCTGTAACCTAGTGGACAGCCAGTGGAAACATCACCTCTGTACCATGTTTCCTGTAGTACTACAATATCAACATCAGCAATTTCTTTCAGGAAGTCTGGGTTTCTCCTCTTTAGTCCAAAAGCAGAGGACTTCAATCCTTGTAAATTCCAACATGCAACGTAAAAAGATGTCATAACTTTTTTTTTCTTTACCTTCAAAATGAGACAAACACTCACAATCCAACAAGAACTAAGAATCCTATAAAAATATAATTTTTCAATTAAAGTAAACTCTTATTATGCAAATGTGATTTGTTTATCATTTAAGATTTGTGTCATGCCACTTGGGTGGTGTAGTGTGAGGATGGTGGAGTTCTTGTGCTCATCTTACCATGACCCTCGGCCTATCACATGTGAGCATAGTAGACTCAGCATTTGTTTAGTGTCACTCATTTGGTTGGTGGGGGCTGGGCCAGTTGCTCCTCTCACAGCCTGTGCGTAGCTCAGCCTGCTGGGCTGTGGCTCCTCCAAGTGTGGGTCTGTGGTGGGGGCAGGGGGGTGGGAGGCCTCGTCTGGGTGGCTCTGAAGCTGGTCTGGGGTGGTCTGTGCTGCGCTGGCTGTGGTGGGCATTGAGGTTGGTGGTGCTGTGGTCGTGGCTGGGGGTTCCAGGGTGCTGGTCCGGGGTGTTGTCTCTGTGATCTTGGCGGGGTGGAGATTGAGGACTGATCCTGGGTGGAGAGGTCGGACTGCGGTTTAAAGCAACGTCCTTGAGAGTCTTGGCAAGAATGGGGACTGTCTCCTTGTACAGGTGAACATGGTCATAAAGACAGTCCAGATCAAGGGTGGGATGGTGGGCTAGGTGTACATTGGGTCGCAGGGCACAGTCCCGGGATAGGCTGGCATTTATTCTTTGGATTGTGGCAGGGTGGAAGTCCTTCCTCTGTAGAAAGGTTGACACCACGATTCTTGAGTTGGGGAAGATTGCGGAGGCCTTCTCAATCACTCCCCGTAGTGAAGTCGCCACCCTCTCCTGCTGAGCACGCAGGTCATTGCTCACTGCGTTGTTGGGCACCACACCACACCACACCTAGGGAAAAGTTTCTTCTCCTGAACAAACTTCCCATTTGAGTCCATCAACAGGACGATGTCAGCCAGTGTTTCTTCTGGACTGGAGGGGGCAGAGGGGGGGCTGGTGAGTGTTGGAGCTGGGGTGTGGCTGGTCTGTGCCGGTGCCGCTGTCAGTGGGAGGCTGTTCTCTGGGCTGGGGAAGCCTGGCTGGTTGATCTGGGCTCCTCTGCTGTGTGAGGGCAGGTCATAGTGGTGTTCTAGCTGCTCCTGCAGCCTGTCCTCTGTTCTCTTTCTCTCCTGCAGCTCCTCTCTTAGTGTGGTCAGATCGTTATTACTGTTCTACATGTCTTTTTGGAGCTCTCTCACCTCCTTTGTTAGAACAGCCAGCTCTCTCTTGAGTCCGTCTCCCTCTTGCTGAACCTCTTTCAGCTGTGTTGCAAGGCTGCTGTCCTGCTCTGTCCTCACCTTGGTTAGGAGCTCCTCTAAGGTGTGGTTGTCTGGTTGCTGTTTGCTCACGCTCTCCCTCAGCAGGACCACATCCCCCTCCAGTTTGGTTAACTCATTCCTCATAGCAGCCATGGTGGTGAGGAAGGCCTGAGCCTACCCTGCACTGAGGGGGTCGCTCTCCTCCTGGGGTGTGTCCTCCACTATGGTGGGAAGAGAGGTGCTGGATGTGCCTTTTTGGGTGGGGAGAGTAGGGGTGAGGGTGGTGTTGGTGGAGTTTGTCTTGTGGGAGGGCATGTCACTGGTGGTGCCTCTATCTCTTTTCCCCCTCTCATCATGCTGTCTTAATTTCCTTGTCTCTCGCTCTTGCTCTCGCTTGCTCTCTCTCTCTATTGCTCTCTCTCTATCTATCTCTCTCTCTCTCTCTCTCTCTCTCTCTCTCTCTCTCTCTCTCTCTCTCTCTCTCTATCTCTCTCACACACACACACACACACACACTCTGTGCCAGTCTCCGTCTTACGGCTGTTTAACAGTAAAATACGGTCCGTGTGCAGATAAATGTCAGCGCTCCATCTATCTGGCAGACATTAAAGTCTGCTAATGGAGACGGCATATCAGAGTCCAAATCACTGCCATAAAAACTTCCAGGGTGCCTGGGATGGCGTTGGCATGGCAACACATAGAGTGAGATGAAGTGAAGTCATACAACATTCTTGAGGAAGTAAGCCTATATATAAGCACAGGGAGATTTGATTTGAATAGTTGGCTCAGCCAATCCTGGACACTGTTGAGAAATATGTTTTTCCCTTCTTTACACTCTAGGTTATCCACAACATTAGTCGACCACAACATTAGTCGACCACAACATTAGTCGACCAAAACATTAGTCGACCACAACGTTAATCGACCACAACGTTAATCGACCACAACGTTAATCGACCACAACGTTAGTCGACCACAACGTTAATCGACCACAACGTTAATCGACCACAACGTTAATCGACCACAACGTTAATCGACCACAACGTTAATCGACCACAACATTAGTACATTCCTGTTGTGGTTGTAGCATGCAATCCTGAAGGTCTAGAATCAGTCCATCCCTTCATCCCTCCATCCACCCGTTCCTCCCTCTATCCATCAGTCCATCCCTCCATCCCTCCATTCCTCCCTTCATCCATCAGTCCATCCCTCCATCCCTCCATTCCTCCCTCTATCCATCAGTCCATCCCTCCATCCCTCCGTTCCTCCCTTCATCCATCAGTCCATCCCTTCATCCCTCCCATCTCTCCCACCATCCATCCATCTCTCCCTCCATCTCTCCATCATAGCGGTGTATTGATCATAGCTGACCTCTGCTAGAGTGATGGGGTCAACCAACCACTCGTACCACCCATCTAACATCGTGTGTGTGTGTGTGTGTGTGTGTGTGTGTGTGTGTTTACTTGTGAGCCCTCAGTGAAATCTTTTGTTATATGATTATACACATCTTGTTGTCTAAAACAGTACATGATAATCATTCCTCCTAATCATCTACAGGTGTGTTGTCATAGTCCCTCCCTCCCCCTACCTCATTCCCTACTCTCTCTATCTCTCTATATTAATTACCCCACTCCCTCCATGTGTGTTCTTTCTCCGAGTGAATGTGTAATTAGTTCTCTCCACAGCAGCGAGAAGGAGCACAAAGGAATGAAACAAATGACATTTGCATTCCAGATGAGGTTAGGGTGTGTGAGAGCGAACGAGAGAGAGAGAGGGAAGCAATGCCCTTATGCCCTAACCCTTCAGCTCTGCACTCCTTTCTCTTTTCCTCTTGTTCCTCCTCTCTACATCTCTGCCCCTCCCTCCTTTCCATATTTCTGCTCTAACTCTCCCATCCAGTCCTCTCCCCTCCATCTACCTTTACCCTTTCTCCCCAATCTCTCTTCCCTCTTGCCCCTCACCCCTCTCTCACCCTCCTCATTCTTTCAATTCCATTGTATTGTCTTTCCAGAGAGTTCCATGGTTCACTGCTGTCTGGGTATTGGGTTCCCTGCTGTCTGGGTACTGGGTTCACTGCTGTCTGGGAATTGGGTTCACTGCTGTCTGGGTATTGGGTTCCCTGCTGTCTGGGTACTGGGTTCACTGCTGTCTGGGTACTGGGTTCACTGCTGTCTGGGAATTGGGTTCACTGCTGTCTGGGTATTGGGTTCCCTGCTGTCTGGGTACTGGGTTCACTGCTGTCTGGGTACTGGGTTCACTGCTGTCTGGGTACTGGGTTCACTGCTGTCTGGGAATTGGGTTCACTGCTGTCTGGGTACTGGGTTCACTGCTGTCTGGGTATTGGGTTCCCTGCTGTCTGGGTACTGGGTTCACTGCTGTCTGGGTACTGGGTTCACTGCTGTCTGGGTACTGGGTTCACTGCTGTCTGGGAACTGGGTTCACTGCTGTCTGGGTATTGGGTTCACTGCTGTCTGGGAACTGGGTTCACTGCTGTCTGGGTACTGGGTTCACTGCTGTCTGGGTACTGGGTTCACTGCTGTCTGGGTACTGGGTTCACTGCTGTCTGGGAACTGGGTTCACTGCTGTCTGGGTACTGGGTTCACTGCTGTCTGGGTACTGAGTTCACTGCTGTCTGGGTACTGGGTTCACTGCTGTCTGGGAACTGGGTTCACTGCTGTCTGGGTACTGGGTTCCCTGCTGTCTGGGTACTGGGTTCACTGCTGTCTGGGTACTGAGTTCACTGCTGTCTGGGTACTGGGTTCACTGCTGTCTGTGAACTGGGTTCACTGCTGTCTGGGTACTGGGTTCACTGCTGTCTGGGTACTGGGTTCACTGCTGTCTGAGTACTGGGTTCACTGCTGTCTGGGAACTGGGTTCACTGCTGTCTGGGTATTGGGTTCACTGCTGTCTGGGTATTGGGTTCACTGCTGTCTGGGTATTGGGTTCACTGCTGTCTGGGTACTGGGTTCACTGCTGTCTGGGTACTGGGTTCACTGCTGTCTGGGTACTGGGTTCACTGCTGTCTGGGAACTGGGTTCACTGCTGTCTGGGAACTGGGTTCACTGCTGTCTGGGTACTGGGTTCACTGCTGTCTGGGTATTGGGTTCACTGCTGTCTGGGTACTGGGTTCACTGCTGTCTGGGAACTGGGTTCACTGCTGTCTGGGTATTGGGTTCACTGCTGTCTGGGTACTGGGTTCACTGCTGTCTGGGAACTGGGTTCACTGCTGTCTGGGTATTGGGTTCACTGCTGTCTGGGAACTGTGTTCACTGCTGTCTGGGTACTGGGTTCACTGCTGTCTGGGTACTGGGTTCACTGCTGTCTGGGTACTGGGTTCACTGCTGTCTGGGTACTGGGTTCACTGCTGTCTGGGTACTGGGTTCACTGCTGTCTGGGTACTGGGTTCACTGCTGTCTGGGTACTGGGTTCACTGCTGTCTGGGTACTGGGTTCACTGCTGTCTGGGTACTGGGTTCACTGCTGTCTGGGTACTGGGTTCACTGCTGTCTGGGTACTGGGTTCACTGCTGTCTGGGAACTGAGTTCACTGCTGTCTGGGTACTGGGTTCACTGCTGTCTGGGAACTGAGTTCACTGCTGTCTGGGTACTGGGTTCACTGCTGTCTGGGAACTGAGTTCACTGCTGTCTGGGAACTGAGTTCACTGCAACCTGTCATGGAGGAGCTGGTAAAGGGGAGGAAGGGAGGAGAGGAAGGAGAAGAAGAGGAAGGAGAAAGGCTGTCCGATAGCTGGTAATAAGATGAGGTGGGTGAGGGAGAGGAGGGTATAGTTGATTAATTACTCAACCATATAATTGCAATTCTGTACAACCCAACTCTCTCTCTCTCTCACTCCCCTTTCTCTCTCACACACTCAGGAGGATTCTATTTTCTAGCTTGATAAGCATTTCTCGTTTGTCTCCAATTTTGATCAATAAGGTTTTAACTCCTAGTTTTGTCTGATCTGACCCCGACTGTGTCTGTTTCCCCCTCATTCAGGGAGGGGAGGGCCATTATCATCATCGGTGCGCGTGCATGTGTGTGTGCGTGTGTGCACGCGTGCATGCACCTTTCATGCATGTGTATATATAACAGTGAGTGTTCATTCTCCCAGTACAGTACATTACATTACATTACTCTCTAGTATCTGAACCAGATTTGTTTAGCAACTTTAGAATAACTAATGGTAGCTAACAAACTTTTGTACATCACACTGTTCAGTACAATTAACCTTATTTTAGCTCTCAAAAAACTGAAATACATCCAGGTCAACTGTAATATGAATACCATTGTAAAGCACAATTTCTCCCCTTTCCAACCAAATCAATGACGAGACCTTCATGCTGCCCGTCTCTGCATGATTGAAGAAGGCAACGAGCTCCGGTCGGGTCTTTTTAAAATGGCGGCTGGGGAAGTGAAACCTACTGTGTCATAGTGAAAGGGGGAGATCAGCCGTGTGGGAAAACTGATTTATTCGCCCGATCTGTCCAACTTATCCCCTCTAAATGTAAATTGAACACAATAAAGAGTTTATATAATGTCATTACATATCTATTTGAATGTTTGTGTCGAATTTGAATCAGATTTTTTAGGGCGGTGATAACTATCTTCAGAAGTAAACAGCGGCTGTCGTGGCTTTTGAGAGTCATGATGGCTTGCAATGATGACGCAAAAAATGAATCCATTCAGTTGTACAACTGACTAGGTATCCCCCCTTAACCCTTACCCTGTCCCTTTCCTGTTTTAATCTACGAGAGAAGCGCTACCCCTGGTGGAATGAGGCTGTACGACACAGAATGAGTTGCATTATGTCATGACACGTCACAATTTAACGTACAGCTTCAGAGGGGTCCGTTTTTTCAACTTTTGGGATGTTACCATGTCAACCAATACTTGAATAGAAACGAAGTTCACACCCCGGATGTTACTATGTGATGCATGATGAGGTTACTATGTGATGATGATGAGGTTACTATGTGATGATGATGAGGTTACTATGTGATGCATGATGAGGTTACTATGTGATGCATGATGAGGTTATTATGTGATGCATGATGAGGTTACTATGTGATGCATGATGAGGTTACTATGTGATGCATGATGAGGTTACTATGTGATGCATGATGAGGTTACTATGTGATGATGATGAGGTTACTATGTGATGCATGATGAGGTTACTATGTGATGCATGATGAGGTTACTATGTGATGATGATGAGGTTACTATGTGATGATGATGAGGTTACTATGTGATGCATGATGAGGTTACTATGTGATGATGATGAGGTTACTATGTGATGCATGATGAGGTTACTATGTGATGCATGATGAGGTTACTATGTGATGCATGATGAGGTTTCTATGTGATGCATGATGAGGTTACTATGTGATGCATGATGAGGTTACTATGTGATGATGATGAGGTTACTATGTGATGCATGATGAGGTTACTATGTGATGATGATGAGGTTACTATGTGATGCATGATGAGGTTACTATGTGATGATGATGAGGTTACTATGTGATGATGATGAGGTTACTATGTGATGCATGATGAGGTTACTATGTGATGCATGATGAGGTTACTATGTGATGATGATGAGGTTACTATGTGATGCATGATGAGGTTACTTTGTGATGATGATGAGGTTACTATGTGATGCATGATGAGGTTACTATGTGATGATGATGAGGTTACTATGTGATGATGATGAGGTTACTATGTGATGCATGATGAGGTTACTATGTGATGATGATGAGGTTACTATGTGATGCATGATGAGGTTACTATGTGATGCATGATGAGGTTACTATGTGATGATGATGAGGTTACTATGTGATGCATGATGAGGTTACTATGTGATGCATGATGAGGTTACTATGTGATGCATGATGAGGTTACTATGTGATGCATGATGAGGTTACTATGTGATGCATGATGAGGTTACTATGTGATGATGATGAGGTTACTATGTGATGCATGATGAGGTTACTATGTGATGATGATGAGGTTACTATGTGATGCATGATGAGGTTACTATGTGATGATGATGAGGTTACTATGTGATGATGATGAGGTTACTATGTGATGCATGATGAGGTTACTATGTGATGCATGATGAGGTTACTATGTGATGATGATGAGGTTACTATGTGATGATGATGAGGTTACTATGTGATGCATGATGAGGTTACTATGTGATGATGATGAGGTTACTATGTGATGCATGATGAGGTTACTATGTGATGCATGATGAGGTTACTATGTGATGCATGATGAGGTTACTATGTGATGATGATGAGGTTACTATGTGATGCATGATGAGGTTACTATGTGATGATGATGAGGTTACTATGTGATGATGATGAGGTTACTATGTGATGCATGATGAGGTTACTATGTGATGATGATGAGGTTACTATGTGATGATGATGAGGTTACTATGTGATGCATGATGAGGTTACTATGTGATGATGATGAGGTTACTATGTGATGATGATGAGGTTACTATGTGATGATGATGAGGTTACTATGTGATGATGATGAGGTTACTATGTGATGATGATGAGGTTACTATGTGATGCATGATGAGGTTACTATGTGATGATGATGAGGTTACTATGTGATGATGATGAGGTTACTATGTGATGCATGATGAGGTTACTATGTGATGATGATGAGGTTACTATGTGATGCATGATGAGGTTACTATGTGATGATGATGAGGTTACTATGTGATGCATGATGAGGTTACTATGTGATGATGATGAGGTTACTATGTGATGCATGATGAGGTTACTATGTGATGCATGATGAGGTTACTATGTGATGATGATGAGGTTACTATGTGATGCATGATGAGGTTACTATGTGATGATGATGAGGTTACTATGTGATGCATGATGAGGTTACTATGTGATGCATGATGAGGTTACTATGTGATGATGATGAGGTTACTATGTGATGCATGATGAGGTTACTATGTGATGATGATGAGGTTACTATGTGATGATGATGAGGTTACTATGTGATGCATGATGAGGTTACTATGTGATGCATGATGAGGTTACTATGTGATGATGATGAGGTTACTATGTGATGCATGATGAGGTTACTATGTGATGATGATGAGGTTACTATGTGATGCATGATGAGGTTACTATGTGATGCATGATGAGGTTACTATGTGATGATGATGAGGTTACTATGTGATGCATGATGAGGTTACTATGTGATGATGATGAGGTTACTATGTGATGCATGATGAGGTTACTATGTGATGATGATGAGGTTACTATGTGATGCATGATGTGGTTACTATGTGATGATGATGAGGTTACTATGTGATGCATGATGAGGTTACTATGTGATGATGATGAGGTTACTATGTGATGATGATGAGGTTACTATGTGATGCATGATGAGGTTACTATGTGCTGCATGATGAGGTTACTATGTGATGATGATGAGGTTACTATGTGATGATGATGAGGTTACTATGTGATGCATGATGAGGTTACTATGTGATGATGATGAGGTTACTATGTGATGCATGATGAGGTTACTATGTGATGATGATGAGGTTACTATGTGATGATGATGAGGTTACTATGTGATGCATGATGAGGTTACTATGTGATGATGATGAGGTTACTATGTGATGCATGATGAGGTTACTATGTGATGCATGATGAGGTTACTATGTGATGATGATGAGGTTACTATGTGATGCATGATGAGGTTACTATGTGATGATGATGAGGTTACTATGTGATGATGATGAGGTTACTATGTGATGATGATGAGGTTACTATGTGATGATGATGAGGTTACTATGTGATGCATGATGAGGTTACTATGTGATGCATGATGAGGTTACTATGTGATGATGATGAGGTTACTATGTGATGCATGATGAGGTTACTATGTGATGATGATGAGGTTACTATGTGATGCATGCTCTTTGTTGAGATAGATGGTGATTACTAGATGGTCACTGATATACGGTCAACAACCTCATATTGTATTTTATCAACATAAGATATACAGCTCAGCAGATAACCATTCACTCATTATAGAAACCATAGACTACAATTGCTGTACATTTAACTCAGTCGATTGCTGGCCATTCGTTCCTAAGTGGATAGGGTAATCATCTGAAGAGTGCTGCATAGCGCCAATGACTCGAGCTGTTGATTTGAGAGACCCCTCTGTTGATGTATAAAGAGAGACATTAGGATGTACAGTGCCTTTAGACAGATCTGTTTAGCAGACAGACACTCCTAATCAATGAAAGCGAGAGAGAGAGAGACTGTCACCAACCAAGGAGGGCCTACAGCAGCACCTTGATATTCTGCACTGGGCCCTGACAGTAAATCTCAGTAAGACCAAAATAATGGTGTTCCAAAAAAGGTCCAGTTGCCAGGACCACAAATACAAATTCCATCTAGACACCGTTGTCCTAGAGCACACAAAAAACTATACATACCTTGGCCTAAACACCACAAAGAATTTTAAAACAAACCCGATTTTGATAAACTCCCTTATCTACTGGGTGAAATACCATAGTGTGCCATCACAGCAGCAAGATGTGTGACCTGTTTCCTCAAGTGAAGGGCAACCAGTGAAGAACAAACACCATTGTAAATACAACCCATATTTATGCTTATTTATTTTCCCTTTTGTACTTTTTTTTTTTTGTACTAACCATTTGTACATCGTTACAAAACTATATATATAAATATATATATATATATATATATAAATAATATGATATTTGTAATGTCTTTATTCTTTTGGAATTTCTGTGAGTGTGATGTTTACTGTTCATTTTTATTGTTTATTTCACTTTATATATTATCTACCTCACTTGCTTTGGCAATGTTAACACATATTTCCCATGCCAATAAAGCCAATTTAATTTAATTTAATTTAATTGAATTGAGAGAGAGAGAGAATAATATCAGGTCTTAGGGTGATGTTCATTGTGTATAGCTGAAGGTATAGATTTGGAAGAAGACTCACCCTGTTCCCTATGTAGTGCCCATTATATAGGGAATAGGATGTCATTTGGGACACGGGTTAACCCACTTGAGATACGCACAGTTCTGGTGTGGAGACTTGTATAGTGTAGAAAGGGACTTTGGTCGTGAAGACAAAGAGTTAACTCTCTTTAATGGGATCGTCAAGAGATAAATGTACAGGGTCTGTTGGAGGTGACGTGGCAGTGACTGACAGGCGGAGTGAACACTGTGACGGTGTAGTGTTGGGGGCGGAGGGGCGGACGCAGAGTGTGGCGAGGATTTAGGCCTATCATAAAGGAATTCTCCCCCCCAGCCTGTAACTCATCCCGACACCTTTATTCCTTTTTATTATCAGGCCCATTGCAGCCAAGACCCAAGATGTGATTTACTCTGCCTGGCAGGCCTATAGGCACTGCAGCAGGAGAGACAGACGGAGGGTGGAAGGGAGGGAGAGAAAGGAAGCAGAGGTGGAGAGATGGAGGGTGGGAGAGGAAGGGTGGAGAGAGGAGATAGAGAGAGAGAGAGAGGGAGATAAAGAGTCAAGAAGGAGGGATGAAGCAGAACGGAGAGAGGTAGACAGAATGGGGAGGGAGAGAAAAGACAAAAGACAGGGAAGACAGAAAGACAGGGAAGACAGAAAGATATGGAAGACAGAAAGACAGAAAGACAGGGAAGACAGAAAGATAGGGAAGACAGAAAGACAGGGAAGACAGAAAGACCGGGAAGACAGAAAGATAGGGAAGACAGAAA
This sequence comes from Oncorhynchus clarkii lewisi, assembly GCF_045791955.1. NCBI lineage: Eukaryota > Metazoa > Chordata > Actinopteri > Salmoniformes > Salmonidae > Oncorhynchus > Oncorhynchus clarkii. The sequence goes on along the minus strand of NC_092178.1, from coordinate 13,547,825 downwards.
GACAGGGAAGACAGAAAGACAGGGAAGACAGAAAGACCGGGAAGACAGAAAGACCGGGAAGACAGAAAGCGAGAGATGAACGAAAGAGGAAAAACATATCTTGCTCTCCTACCTGCAATCCCTCCCCCTTATCCCTCATCTGCTCTCCTCCTCTCCACTCCTCCTTTCCTCCCCCACTCAATCCCATCCCCCCCGTTCATCCCTCTCTCTCTAATGAGTTATTGGGCCTGTCTGGCCCAGGAAGAGAGCAACCATCTCTCCCCAGGCTGGCGCCCTGACAAGCCTAAATCACTACCCCCCCATCCTCCCATCACCCCACCTTTCTCCATCTCTTCCCCTAGGTGTCCGGGACACCCCCTCTCCCTCCCCCTCCCCCTACCTACCCCCTGCCTGCCTGCCTGGCTGGCTGTCCTGAGGTGTGTAAAATATTAATGGTGGCCCATTGATTGGGGCAGGCGGTGTTAGGAGGCCATTTGTAGGAGGGCTCAGGTCTCATCCTGAACACAACAGACAGCTCATTGGTAGCTACAGCAGGAGGTGGGAGGGAAGGAGAAGGAGAAGGGGGCGGTAGGGCACAAGTCTCAACTGAGGAGAGGTCCCCACTATAAGACAGCTCACTTACAGAGAGGGAGATGGAAGCAGCGAAGGGGGGGGGGGTGGAAGCAGAGAAGGGGAGGGAGAGGGAAGCAGCGAAGGGGGGGGGGGGGAGATGGAAGCAGAGAAGGGGAGGGAGGGAGATGGAAGCAGCGAAGGGGGGGGGGGAGGGAGATGGAAGCAGAGAAGGGGAGGCAGGGAGATGGAAGCAGAGAAGGGGAGGCAGGGAGATGGAAGCAGAGAAGGGGAGGCAGGGAGATGGAAGCAGAGAAGGGGAGGGAGATGGAAGGAGAGAAGGGGAGGGAGGGAGATGGAAGCAGAGAAGGGGAGGCAGGGAGATGGAAGCAGAGAAGGGGAGGGAGGGAGATGGAAGCAGAGAAGGGGAGGGAGGGAGATGGAAGCAGAGAAGGGGAGGAAGATGGAAGCAGAGAAGGGGAGGGAGGGAGATGGAAGCAGAGAAGGGGAGGAAGATGGAAGCAGAGAAGGGGAGGGAGGGAGATGGAAGCAGAGAAGGGGATGGAGGGAGATGGAAGCAGAGAAGGGGAGGGAGGGAGATGGAAGCAGAGAAGGGGAGGCAGGGAGATGGAAGCAGAGAAGGGGGGGGAGGGAGATGGAAGCAGAGAAGGGGAGGCAGGGAGATGGAAGCAGAGAAGGGGAGGGAGATGGAAGCAGAGAAGGGGAGGGAGGGAGATGGAAGCAGAGAAGGGGCGGGAGGGAGATGGAAGCAGAGAAGGGGAGGAAGATGGAAGCAGAGAAGGGGAGGGAGGGAGATGGAAGCAGAGAAGGGGAGGGAGGGAGATGGAAGCAGAGAAGGGGAGGGAGGGAGACTGAAGGGGAGGGAGGTAGACGGAAGGAGAGAAGGGGAGGGAGGGAGATGGAAGGGGAGGCAGGGAGACGGAAGGAGAGAAGGGGAGGGAGGGAGACGGAAGGGGAGGCAGGGAGACAGAAGGAGAGAAGGGGAGGGAGGGAGACGGAAGGAGAGAAGGGGAGGGAAGGAGACGGAAGGAAAGAAGGAGAGGCAGGGAGATGGAAGGAGAGAAGGGAGGCAGGGAGATGGAAGGAGAGAAGGGGAGGGAGAGAGATGGGAAAAAGAGGAGGGAGGAGGGGATATTTTGTCAGAGCTGATGGGAGGATAGGGGGTTACCGGGTGCTTTCCTCTCCCTCTGTCTTTCTCAGACTCCTGTTTCTGTGACGGCTGTCAGTTGCCGTGACAAGGAAACATTGTGGTAATAATATTCTACAGCTGCGTCTCACTCCACCTCGCTCTGTAATTGGTACATTGGTGGAATGAAACAGGATCCCACACTACCTAAAATGGACAAAAGAGACGTGTGTGTGTGTGTGTGTGTGTGTGTGTGTGTGTGTGTGTGTGTGTGTGTGTGTGTGTGTGTGTGACACCTGGCTGACAGTGTGTCTTGCTGTCTGTGCTGTAACATCTCTCTCTGTCACTGCTGCCGCCTGAGAGGAGATGAGCTGCCATGTGTTCTGTTACTCATCCATCACATATGGCAGAACACAACCACACATATATGCACAAACACAGACCAAAGACAGAGCACACACACAGACCAAAGACAGAGCACACACACACACACAGACCAAAGACAGAGCACACACACGCACAGACCAAAGACAGAGCACACACACACGCACAGACCAAAGACAGAGCACACACACACACAGACCAAAGACAGAGCACACACACACACAGACCAAAGACAGAGCACACACACGCACAGACCAAAGACAGAGCACACACACACGCACAGACCAAAGACAGAGAACACACACACACACACACAGACCAAAGACAGAGCACACACGCACAGACCAAAGACAGAGCACACACGCACAGACCAAAGACAGAGCACACACACAGACCAAAGACAGAGCACACACACACACACAGACCAAAGACAGAACACACACACACACACGCACAGACCAAAGACAGAGCACACACACACGCACAGACCAAAGACAGAGCACACACACACAGACCAAAGACAGAGCACACACACACGCACAGACCAAAGACAGAGCACACACACACACACAGACCAAAGACAGAGCACACACACACACACACAGACCAAAGACAGAGCACACACACACACACACACAGACCAAAGACAGAGCACACACACACAGACCAAAGACAGAGCACACACACACACACAGACCAAAGACAGAGCACACACACACACACAGACCAAAGACAGAGCACACACACACACAGACCAAAGACAGAGCACACACACACACACACAGACCAAAGACAGAGCACACACACACAGACCAAAGACAGAACACACACACACACACGCACAGACCAAAGACAGAACACACACACACACAGACCAAAGACAGAGCACACACACACAGACCAAAGACAGAGCACACACACACGCACAGACCAAAGACAGAGCACACACACACACACACAGACCAAAGACAGAGCACACACACACGCACAGACCAAAGACAGAGCACACACACACGCACAGACCAAAGACAGAGCACACACACACACACACAGACCAAAGACAGAGCACACACACACGCACAGACCAAAGACAGAGCACACACACACACACAGACCAAAGACAGAGCACACACACACACACACAGACCAAAGACAGAGCACACACACACACACAGACCAAAGACAGAGCACACACACACACACAGACCAAAGACAGAGCACACACACACACACAGAGAGATGAAGAAAAGAGACACCCACATAGACACAACCTTTGTCTGTCATTATGTTGCTGGCTGTCTCCCTTTATCAACCCTCTCCCTCCATTTGTGTTTAAATGGCCCAGTAGATCCACTGTAGATTATTTCACAATGAAAATCACAGTAGCAGTAGTAACATCATTGTTTGTGTTTAAATGGCCCAGTCAGGGTAACATCATGGTTTGTGTTTAAATGGCCCAGTCAGGGTAACATCATGGTTTGTGTTTAAATGGCCCAGTCAGGGTAACATCATGGTTTGTGTTTAAATGGCCCAGTCAGGGTAACATCATGGTTTGTGTTTAAATGGCCCAGTCAGGGTAACATCATGGTTTGTGTTTAAATGGCCCAGTCAGGGTAACATCATGGTTTGTGTTTAAATGGCCCAGTCAGGGTAACATCATGGTTTGTGTTTAAATGGCCCAGTCAGGGTAACATCATGGTTTGTGTTTAAATGGCCAGTCAGGGTAACATCATGGTTTGTGTTTAAATGGCCCAGTCAGGGTAACATCATGGTTTGTGTTTAAATGGCCCAGTCAGGGTAACATCATGGTTTGTGTTTAAATGGCCCAGTCAGGGTAACATCATGGTTTGTGTTTAAATGGCCCAGTCAGGGTAACATCATGGTTTGTGTTTAAATGGCCCAGTCAGGGTAACATCATGGTTTGTGTTTAAATGGCCCAGTCAGGGTAACATCATGGTTTGTGTTTAAATGGCCCAGTCAGGGTAACATCATGGTTTGTGTTTAAATGGCCCAGTCAGGGTAACATCATGGTTTGTGTTTAAATGGCCCAGTCAGGGTAACATCATGGTTTGTGTTTAAATGGCCCAGTCAGGGTAACATCATGGTTTGTGTTTAAATGGCCCGGTCAGGGTAACATCATGGTTTGTGTTTAAATGGCCCAGTCAGGGTAACATCATGGTTTGTGTTTAAATGGCCCAGTCTGTGAGTCCCAAATAGCTCCCTATTCCCTCTGTTGCACTACTCTCTTTTTTATAATATTGGCAATGGGCTGCCATTAGAGAAACAACCTGGTAGACTGTTTTTTATACGTTGTTTATACCTAAAATGAATGAAAATGGTTGCTTAGATTTTCCGTTGTTTGTTTTCAGGGTTAGCTCTCCTATCAGACAATCACATATTCATATCCCTCATTGTTCTTTTGAAGATTGGGGTTTAATCCCCCAATACAGTTCGTAATAATGTGTTTTATTCACGTTCAATTACCACACGCCTAGTTGACCTCCGCTCCCATCTCACAGAACCTAGCCTTGCGTTTTATTGGAACATGTGCTACAATGTCTCAGTCCTACAGCACACACACACACACACACACACACACACACTAGCTGGCAGGATGAATTGCAGTAAGAGACTATTAAAGCGCGTGTGACAGGGGTCTCTATCTCTGCTCTCCTCCTGTAGTGTTTCATTCAGAACCCATTTGTCTCCTCCATAGATTTCCTATTTTTAATGGAACCGAGCACAGGGCAGGGTGAGGGGGGGCAGGGGTGAGGGGGGACAGGGGTGAGGGGGGACAGGGGTGGGGAGGGACAGGGGTGGGGCGAGGTGGTGAGGGGGGACAGGGGTGAGAGGGGACAGGGGTGAGGGAGGACAGGGGTGAGGCGAGGTGGTGAGGGGGGACAGGGGTGAGGCGAGGTGGTGAGGGTGGACAGGGGTGAGGGGGGACAGGGGTGAGGCGAGGTGGTGAGGGGGGACAGGGGTGAAGCGAGGTGGTGAGGGGGGACAGGGGTGAGGGGGGACAGTTGTGAGGGGGGACAGGGGTGAGGCGAGGTGGTGAGGGGGGACAGGGGTGAGGCGAGGTGGTGAGGGGGGACAGGGGTGAGGCGAGGTGGTGAGGGGGGGACAAGGGTGAGGCGAGGGGGTGAGGGGGGACAGGGGTGAGGCGAGGTGGTGAGGGGGAACAGGGGTGAGGCGAGGTGGTGAGGGGCTGGGGCGAGGGGGGACAGGGGTGAGGCGAGGTGGTGAGGGGCGGGAGTGAGGGGGGACAGGGGTGAGGCGAGGTGGTGAGGGGCGGGGGTGAGGGGGGACAGGGGTGAGGCGAGGTGGTGAGGGGCGGGAGTGAGGGGGGACAGGGGTGAGGCGAGGTGGTGAAAGGTGAGGGGTGGGCATGAAGTGGTGAGGGGTGGGGGTGAAGTGGTGAAGTGGTGAAGGATGGATCGGGGTGTTGAATAATTGATACTCCTCCGTCCTGATTCCCAGTTCCCCTCGCCCCGGGGTGTGTATGTCACTCTCCACCACAACGAGGTATAGGAGAAATCCTCTCTGCGCCTTGCTGCGGCTCTGGACTCGGAGTGCCACTTTGACGAGAAAAGGGAGGGGGTACGGTAACCCCTCAACCCCCACCCACGGTAAAGGACGTTTAGCATGAAGAGCGGGTGGATACCGCGTGAGGTTGATATATCGCCGTGGCCAGGCGGGAATGAATAGGCTGGTAATTACTCCGTAAAAAGGCTGGTCAGACAAAAAGAGCAGCGCTATAATTTTAATTGTTTTGTTTCCCTGCAGCCAGAGCTGATTGACACGTAGCCAATGGGAACCGTTATTTATATCCATTGCGCTAATTGTAAAATTGAATAACGTTCACGGGGAGGGGATTAATATCTCTCTCTCTCTCTCTCTCTCTCTCACTTTCTCTCTCTCTCTCTCTCTCTCTCTCTCTCTCTCTCTCTCTCACTGTCTCTCTCTCTCTCTCTCTCTCTCTCTCTCTCTCTCTCACTTTCTCTCTCTCTCTCTCTCACTTTCTCTCTCTCTCTCTCTCTCTCTCTCTCTCTCTCTCTCTCTCTCTCTCTCTCTCTCTCTCTCTCTATTGACATGGCAAGTTAAATGACTTACATTGTGAAAGTATACATATAACAAAAATGGTGGGACCAACAGCAATAATAATAATCCTCTTTTATCATTTCAAATTCTTTGTACTGAATGATAATGTTGGGAAATAAATATTCTCTTAGGTCTGAGTATTTGTCACAGTGTAATAGGAAATGCAGCTCTGTCTCTACCTCTCCCCTGGAGCAGAGTGAGCACAGCCTGTCCTCTCTGGGCAGCCAGGTTTGTCTGTGACGAACAGTCTCTATAGCCAGACTGTCCTCTCTGGGCAGCCAGGTTTGTCTGTGACGACCGGTCTCTATAGCCAGACTGTCCTCTCTGGGCAACCAGGTTTGTCTGTGACGACCGGTCTCTATAGCCAGACTGTCCTCTCTGGGCAGCCAGGTTTGTCTGTGACGACCGGTCTCTATAGCCAGACCGTCCTCTCTGGGCAGCCAGGTTTGTCTGTGACGACCGGTCTCTATAGCCAGACTGTCCTCTCTGGGCAACCAGGTTTGTCTGTGACGACCGGTCTCTATAGCCAGACTGTCCTCTCTGGGCAGCCAGGTTTGTCTGTGACGACCGGTCTCTATAGCCAGACTGTCCTCTCTGGTAGCCAGGTTTGTCTGTGACGACCGGTCTCTATAGCCAGACTGTCCTCTCTGGGCAGCCAGGTTTGTCTGTGACGACCGGTCTCTATAGCCAGACTGTCCTCTCTGGGTAGCCAGGTTTGTCTGTGACGACCGGTCTCTATAGCCAGACTGTCCTCTCTGAGCAGCCAGGTTTGTCTGTGACGACAGGTCTCTATAGCCAGACTGTCCTCTCTGGGCAGCCAGTTTTGTCTGTGATGACAGGTCTCTATAGCCAGACTGTCCTCTCTGGGTAGCCAGGTTTGTCAGTGACGACCGGTCTCTTTAGCCAGACTGTCCTCTCTGGGCAAACAGGTTTGTCTGTGACGACCGGTCTCTATAGCCAGACTGTCCTCTCTGGGCAGCCAGGTTTGTCTGTGACGACCGGTCTCTTTAGCCAGACTGTCCTCTCTGGGTAGCCAGGTTTGTCTGTGACGACCGGTCTCTATAGCCAGACTGTCCTCTCTGGGCAGCCAGGTTTGTCTGTGACGACCGGTCTCTATAGCCAGACTGTCCTCTCTGGGTAGCCAGGTTTGTCTGTGACGACCGATCTCTATAGCCAGACTGTCCTCTCTGGGTAGCCAGGTTTGTCTGTGACGAACGGTCTCTATAGCCAGACTTTCCTCTCTGGGCAGCCAGGTTTGTCTGTGACGACCGGTCTCTATAGCCAAACTGTCCTCTCTGAGCAGCCAGGTTTGTCTGTGACGACCGGTCTCTATAGCCAGAGTGTCCTCTCTGGGCAGCCAGTTTTGTCTGTGACGACCGGTCTCTATAGCCAGACTGTCCTCTCTGGGTAGCCAGGTTTGTCTGTGACGACCGGTCTCTTTAGCCAGACTGTCCTCTCTGGGCAGCCAGGTTTGTCTGTGACGACCGGTCTCTATAGCCAGACTGTCCTCTCTGGGCAGCCAGGTTTGTCTGTGACGACCGGTCTCTTTAGCCAGACTGTCCTCTCTGGGTAGCCAGGTTTGTCTGTGACGACTGGTCTCTATAGCCAGACTGTCCTCTCTGGGCAGCCAGGTTTGTCTGTGACGACCGGTCTCTATAGCCAGACTGTCCTCTCTGGGTAGCCAGGTTTGTCTGTGACGACCGGTCTCTATAGCCAGACTGTCCTCTCTGGGCAGCCAGGTTTGTCTGTGACGACCGTTCTCTATAGCCAGACTGTCCTCTCTGGGTAGCCAGGTTTGTCTGTGACGACCGGTCTCTATAGCCAGAGTGTCCTCTCTGGGCAGCCAGGTTTGTCTGTGACGACCGGTCTCTATAGCCAGACTGTCCTCTCTGGGTAGCCAGGTTTGTCTGTGACGAACGGTCTCTATAGCCAGACTGTCCTCTCTGGGCAGCCAGGTTTGTCTGTGACGACCGATCTCTATAGCCAGACTGTCCTCTCTGGGCAGCCAGGTTTGTCTGTGACGACTGGTCTCTATAGCCAGACTGTCCTCTCTGGGCAGCCAGGTTTGTCTGTGACGACCGGTCTCTTTAGCCAGACTGTCCTCTCTGGGCAGCCAGGTTTGTCTGTGACGGCCGGTCTCTTTAGCCAGACTGTCCTCTCTGGGCAGCCAGGTTTGTCTGTGACGACCGGTCTCTATAGCCAGAGTGTCCTCTCTGGGCAGCCAGTTTTGTCTGTGACGACCGGTCTCTATAGCCAGACTGTCCTCTCTGGGTAGCCAGGTTTGTCTGTGACGACCGGTCTCTTTAGCCAGACTGTCCTCTCTGGGCAGCCAGGTTTGTCTGTGACGACCGGTCTCTATAGCCAGACTGTCCTCTCTGGGCAGCCAGGTTTGTCTGTGACGACCGGTCTCTTTAGCCAGACTGTCCTCTCTGGGTAGCCAGGTTTGTCTGTGACGACTGGTCTCTATAGCCAGACTGTCCTCTCTGGGCAGCCAGGTTTGTCTGTGACGACCGGTCTCTATAGCCAGACTGTCCTCTCTGGGTAGCCAGGTTTGTCTGTGACGACCGGTCTCTATAGCCAGACTGTCCTCTCTGGGCAGCCAGGTTTGTCTGTGACGACCGTTCTCTATAGCCAGACTGTCCTCTCTGGGTAGCCAGGTTTGTCTGTGACGACCGGTCTCTATAGCCAGAGTGTCCTCTCTGGGCAGCCAGGTTTGTCTGTGACGACCGGTCTCTATAGCCAGACTGTCCTCTCTGGGTAGCCAGGTTTGTCTGTGACGAACGGTCTCTATAGCCAGACTGTCCTCTCTGGGCAGCCAGGTTTGTCTGTGACGACCGATCTCTATAGCCAGACTGTCCTCTCTGGGCAGCCAGGTTTGTCTGTGACGACTGGTCTCTATAGCCAGACTGTCCTCTCTGGGCAGCCAGGTTTGTCTGTGACGACCGGTCTCTTTAGCCAGACTGTCCTCTCTGGGCAGCCAGGTTTGTCTGTGACGGCCGGTCTCTTTAGCCAGACTGTCCTCTCTGGGCAGCCAGGTTTGTCTGTGACGACCGGTCTCTATAGCCAGAGTGTCCTCTCTGGGCAGCCAGTTTTGTCTGTGACGACCGGTCTCTATAGCCAGACTGTCCTCTCTGGGTAGCCAGGTTTGTCTGTGACGACCGGTCTCTTTAGCCAGACTGTCCTCTCTGGGCAGCCAGGTTTGTCTGTGACGACCGGTCTCTATAGCCAGACTGTCCTCTCTGGGCAGCCAGGTTTGTCTGTGACGACCGGTCTCTATAGCAAGACTGTCCTCTCTGAGCAGCCAGGTTTGTCTGTGACGACCGGTCTCTATAGCCAGACTGTGCTCACTGAGTCTGTACCTAGTCAATGTTTTCCTCAGTTTTCTCTCAGTCACAGTGGTCAGATAGTCTGCCACCATGTACTGTCTGTTTAGAGCCAAATAGCATTGAAGTTTACTTAGATTTTTTGTGGTTTCTTTCCAATAGGTGATATGTTTTTATTTTTGCTTTGAGATGATTTGTTTGGGCAAGATGTTCTGATTGATGTCTTGAGGTTCTATGGGGTTGGTTTGGGTTGGTGAACTGAGCCTCAGAACCAGCTGGCTGAGGGGACTCTTCTCTTGCTTCATCTCTTGACATTGTAGTGTGTGGAATGTTTTGGGGACCACGCTGGGCCAATTGTGCACCACCCTATGGGACTCCCAATTATGGCAGGTTGTGATACAGCCTGGAATCAAACCAGGGTCTGTAGTGACACCTCTAGCTCTGAGATGCAGTGACCGCTGCATCACTCGGGAGTAAAAGTGAAATAAATAATAAACAAAGTATTACATTTGTTTAAGTACCAGAAGAATAGAGACATTTCAAATGTCATATTATGTCTACGTACAGTGTTGTAATGATGTGCAAATAGTTCAAGTACAAAAGGGAAAATAAATAAACATAATATAGGTTGTATTTACAATGGTGTTTGTTCTTCATTGGTTGCCCTTTTCTTGTTGCAAAAGTTTTGCAAAAAAAATACACTGTGGTATTTCATCCAATAGATAGACAAAATTGGATTTGTTTTGGAATTCTTTGTGTGTCTGTGTAATCTGAGGGAAATATGTCTCTCTAATATGGTCATACATTTGGCAGGTTAGGAAGTGCAGCTCAGTTTCCACCTCATTTTGTGGGCAGTGAGCACATAGCCTGTCTTCTCTTGAGAGCCAGGTCTGCCTACTGTGGCCTTTCTCAATAGCAAGGCTATGCTCACTGAGTCTGTACATAGTCAAAGATTCCCTTAATTTTGGGTCAGTCGCAGTGGTCAGGTATTCTGCCAATGTGTACTCTCTGTTTAGGGCCAAATAGCATTCTAATTTGCTCTGTTTTTTTTCAATTTGTCAAATAATTATATTTTTGTTTTCTCATGATTTGGTTGGGTCTAATTGTGTTGCTGTCTTGGGGGTCTGTCCCCCTTTTCTCTTTCGGCTTCTTGCCTACCTGCCGACCTTCCTTTTCACTCATCCTGGTCCATTAACCTCCCTATCTCTCTCCCCCTGTGTTTCTCTCCTTCTCTGTCTCTGTTTCACTCTCTCTCTCTCTCTCTCTCTCTCTCTCTCTCCCTGTCCTTCTCTCCTTCTCTCCCGTTCTCTGTCTCTCTCTCCCCCTGTCCTTCTCTCTCTCTCTCTCCCCCTGTCCTTCTCTCTCTCTCCCCCTGTCCTTCTCTTCCTCTCTCCCTTTCTGTCTCTCTCTCCCCCTGTCCTTCTCTCCCTTTCTCTCTCTCTCTCTCTCCCCCTGTTCTTCTCTCCTTCTCTCCCCCTTTCTGTCTATTTCTCCCCCTGCCCTTCTCTCCTCTTCTCTGTCTGTCTGTCTGTCTGTCTGTCTGTCTGTCTGTCTGTCTGTCTGTCTGTCTGTCTGTCTGTCTGTCTGTCTCTCTCTCTGTGTGTGTGTGTGTGTGTGTGTGTGTGTGTGTGTGTGTGCGTGTGTGTGTGTGTGAGAGAGAGAGAGAGAGAGAGAGAGAGAGAGAGAGAGACTAGGGTAATTGAGCTCAGAGGGTTTTCTGTCTTCAGTGGCAGAGAGGAAATTAGAATCTTCAGAATCCATTAGAGATGCCTCTCCACAGTCGCTGTTGATGTGTTTGTGCGTGGCACCCTATTCCCTATGTAGTGCACTACTTTTGACCAGGTCCCTATATAAGGAATAGGATGCCATTTGGGACACACCCTACCTCTAACACAGAACGTGGGGGTTTCTTTATAATTCAAATGAAAGCTGTTAAGGTTCGCTAATATACTTGATACAGTATGTATTTTAACCAATGAATAACTGACCTGTGGCAAAAGAATACGAAATAAACATATTAGACTATTTGAGTAATTTGATTGGATGAGAGAAAATATGTGTTCTTTGTGCATTGCATCATCCATGACTTAATCAGTCATGTAATGTTTAGTGTGTGTGTGCACACGCGTTTGTGTGTTATACAGGTGTGCTGAATGCTTCTCTGACACTGAGTGAGTGTAACTCCACAGGATGCAAATATAGAGAGAGGGGATGGAGGGAAGAGATGGAGAGAACAGCAGATGGTCTCATGCATCCTCCCTATGGAGCAATCACTCTCTCTGCCCCTCTCTATCCCTCTTTCTCTCTCTTCATCTCTCTATCTTCCTCCCCCTCTCTCCCCCTCTTTCTCTCTCCCTTTCTCTCTTCATCTCTCTATCTTTCTCCCCCTCTCTCTCCCTCTTTCTCTCTCCCTTTCTCTCTATCTTCCTCCCCCTCTCTCTCCCTCTTTCTCTCTCCCTTTCTCTCTTCATCTCTCTATCTTTCTCCCCCTCTCTCTCCCTCTTTCTCACTATCTCACCATCTCTCACTATTTTACTCCCCCTCTCTCTGCCTGTTCATTTGCACAAATCTGCACAGCACAGTGCATATGTAGGTGTGCTTACAGAGACTCACACACAGTGCATATGTAGGTGTGCTTACAGAGACTCACACACAGTGCATATATAGGTGTGCTTACAGAGACTCACACACAGTGCATATATAGGTGTGCTTACAGAGACTCACACACAGTGCATATGTAGGTGTGCTTACAGAGACTCACACACAGTGCATATATAGGTGTGCTTACAGAGACTCACACACAGTGCATATGTAGGTGTGCTTACAGAGACTCACACACAGTGCATATATAGGTGTGCTTACAGAGACTCACACACAGTGCATATATAGGTGTGCTTACAGAGACTCACACACAGTGCATATATAGGTGTGCTTACAGAGACTCACACACAGTGCATATGTAGGTGTGCTTACAGAGACTCACACACAGTGCATATATAGGTGTGCTTACAGAGACTCACACACAGTGCATATATAGGTGTGCTTACAAAGACTCACACACAGTGCATATATAGGTGTGCTTACAGAGACTCACACACAGTGCATATGTAGGTGTGCTTACAGAGACTCACACACAGTGCATATATAGGTGTGCTTACAGAGACTCACACACAGTGCATATGTAGGTGTGCTTACAGAGACTCACACACAGTGCATATATAGGTGTGCTTACAGAGACTCACACACAGTGCATATATAGGTGTGCTTACAGAGACTCACACACAGTGCATATATAGGTGTGCTTACAGAGACTCACACACAGTGCATATATAGGTGTGCTTACAGAGACTCACACACAGTGCATATGTAGGTGTGCTTACAGAGACTCACACACAGAGCATTCGGAAAGTATTCAGACCCCTTTAATTTTTCCACATTGTTAGTTTACAGCCTAATTCTAAAATTGATTAAATATTTATTTTTTTCCTCATCAATCTAATCACAATATCCCATAATGACAAAGTGAAAACAGATTTTTAGAAGAAAACCCCCCTGAAATAACTTACTTACATAAGCATTCAGACCCTTTGCTATGAGACTCAGGAGCTCAGGTGCATCCTGTTTCCATTGATCATCCTTGAGATGTTTCTACAACTTGATTGGAGTCCACCTGTGGTATATTAAATCGATTGGACATGATTTGGAAAGACACACGCCTGTCTAAAGAACGTCAGTTGACAGTGCATATCAGAGCAAAGACCAAGTCATGAGGTCGAATTAATTGTCTGTAGAGCTCCAAGACAGGATTGTGTTGAGGCATAGATCTGGGGAAGGGTACCAAGACATGTCTGCAGCATTGAAGGTCCCCAAAAACACAGTGGCCTCCATCATTCTTAAATGGAAGACGTTTGGAACCATCAAGACTCTTCCTAGATCTGTTCGCCCAGCCAAACAAGCAATCGGGGGAGAAGGGCCTTGGTCAGGGAGGTGACCCGAACCCATTTCCTCTGTGGAAATGGGAGAACCTTCCAGAAGGACAACCATCTCCGCAGCACTCCACCAATCAGGCACTTACGGTAGAGTGGCCAGACTGAAGCCACTCCTCAGTAAAAGGCACATGACAGCCCGCTTGGAATTTGACAGATGGCATCTAAAGGACTCCCAGACCATGAGAAACAAGATTCTCCTGTCTGATGAAACCGTGATTGAACTATTTGGCCTTAATACCAAGAGCATCCCAGAGTCACCTCTTCACTGTTGACACTGGTGTTTTGCAGGTACTATTTAATGAAGCTGCCAGTTGTGGACTTGTGAGGCGTCTGTTTCTCAAACTAGACACTCTAATGTACTTGTCCTCTTGCTCAGTTGTGCACCGGGGCCTCCCACTCCTCTTTCTATTCTGGTTAGAGACAGTTTGCTCGGTTCTGTGAAGGGAGTAGTACACAGCGTTGTACAAGATATTCAGTTTCTTGGCAATTTCTCGCATGGAATAGCCTTAATTTCTCAGAACAAGAATAGACTGATGAGACTCAGAAGAAAGTGCTTTGTTTCTGGCCATTTTGAGCCTGTAATCGAACCCACAGATGCTGATGCTCCAGACACTCAACTAGTTTTATTGCTTCTTTAATCAGAACAACAGTTTTCAGCTGTGCTAACATACTTGCAACGATGGTTTTCTAAGGATCAATTAGCCTTTTAAAATTAGAAACTTGGATTAGCTAACACAACGTGCCATTGGAACACAGGAGAAATGGTTGTTGATAATGGGCCTCTGTACGCCTATGTAGATATTCCATAAAAAATCTGCCATATCCAGCTACAATAATTATTTACAACATTAACAATATCAACACTGTATTTCTGATCGATTTTATGTTATTTTAATGGCCAAGAAATGTGCTTTTCTTTCAAAAACTAGGACATTTCTAAGTGACCCCAAACTTCTGAAGTATTGTGGAGTATTGTGTGTAGATTGATGATTAATAAACAAATACAAAATAGAATAAGGCTGTAACATAACCAAATGTGGAAAAAGTAAATGGGTCTGAATACTTACCAAAAACATTGTATCTGTGGGTTGTGAAGAGCTAACAATCTGATCAGATTCACTCAGATTCACTTCCGGCGCTATTAGGAAAAAGTCAAGAGGACAGCAATATTAAAACCAAGATGACAGTAATATTAAAAACCAAGGTTACAGTAATATTAATTAAAAACCAAGATGACAGTAATATTAAAACCAAGATGACAGTAATATTAAAACCAAGATGACAGTAATATTAAAAACCAAGGTTACAGTAATATTAATTTAAAACCAAGATGACAGTAATATTAATTAAAAACCAAGATGACAGTAATATTAATAACCAAGATGACAGTAATATTAAAAACAAAGGTGACAGTAATATTAATTAAAAACAAAGATGACAGTAATATTAATCAAAAACCAAGATGACAGTAATATTATTTAAAAACCAAGATGACTGTAATATTAAAAACCAAGGTGACAGTAATATTAAAAACCAAGATGACAGTAATATTAAAACCAAGGTGACAGTAATATTAATTAAAAGTCAAGGTGATAGTAATATTAAAAACCAAGGTGACAGTAATATTAAAAACAAGGTGACAGTAATATTAAAAACAAGGTGACAGTAATATTAAAAACAAGGTGAGAGTAATATTAAAAACAAGGTGAGAGTAATATTAAAAACCAAGATGAGTGTAATATTAAAAACCAAGATGACAGTCATAATAAAAACCAAGATGACAGTCATATTAAAAACCAAGATGACAGTAATATTAAAAACCAAGGTGACAGTAATATTAAAAACCAAGGAGACAGTAATATTAAAAACCAAGATGACAGTAATATTAAAAACCAAGGAGACAGTAATATTAAAAACCAAGATGACAGTAATATTAAAAATCAAGGTGACAGTAATATTAATTAAAAGTCAAGGTGACAGTAATATTAAAAACCAGGGTGACAGTAATATTAAAAACCAAGGTGACAGTAATATTAAAACCAAGGTGACAGTAATATTAATTAAAAGTCAAGATGACAGTAATATTAAAATCCAAGGTGACTGTAATATTAAAAACCAAGGTGACAGTAATATTAAAACCAAGGTGACAGTAATATTAAAACCAAGGTGACAGTAATATTAATTAAAAGTCAAGATGACAGTAATATTAAAAACCAAGGTGATAGTAATATTAAAATCCAAGGTGACTGTAATATTAAAAACCAAGGTGACAGTAATATTAATTAAAAGTCAAGGTGACAGTAATATTAATTAAAAGTCAAGGTGACATTAATATTAAAAACCAAGGTGACAGTAATATTAAAAACCAAGGTGATAGTAATATTAAAACCAAGGTGACAGTAATATTAAAAACCAAGGTGATAGTAATATTAAAATCCAAGGTGACAGTAATATTAAAAACCAAGGTGACAGTAATATTAATTAAAAACAAAGATGACAGTAATATTAATTAAAAACCAAGGTGACTGTAATATTAATTAAAAGTCAAGGTGACAGTAATATTAATTAAAAGTCAAGGTGACAGTAATATTAAAAACCAAGGTGACAGTAATATTTGTCTGTTTGCTTTTGGAGAATGTGTTGGTATATGCAGCAGTGGGGGTTGGGTGAACTGCATGATGGTAGTATCCTTAAGACCTGAAGACTTGTTTTTGCTAACAGAGCTGAAGCCTAGTTGAAGCCCTATCATACTGGCTGTGGGGATCTATACACTAAATATGTTATAACACAGGCCCTTAGCTCATTTTAAAGGTGTGTGAGTGTTTTGTGTGTTTGTGTGTGTGCATGCATATGTACGTGTACAGTGGGGCAAAAAAGTATTTAGTCAGCCACCAATTGTGCAAGGTCTCCCACTTAAAAAGATGAGAGAGGCCTGTAATTTTCATCATAGGTACACTTCAACTATGACAGACAAAATGAGAAAATAAAATCCAGAAAATCACATTGTAGTATTTTTAATGAATTTATTTGCAAATGATGGTGGAAAACAAGTATTTGGTCAATAACAAAAGTTTATCTCAATACTTTGTTATATACCCTTTGTTGGCAATGACAGAGGTCAAACGTTTTCTATAAGTCTTCACAAGGTTTTCACACACTCTTGCTGGTATTTTGGCCCAGTCCTCCATGCAGATCTCCTCTAGAGCAGTGATGTTTTGGGGCTGTTGCTGGGCAACACGGACTTTCAACTCCCTCCAAACATTTTATATGAGGTTGAGATCTGGAGACTGGCTAGGCAGCTCCAGGACCTTGAAATGCTTCTTACGAAGCCACTCCTTCATTGCCCGGGCGGTGTGTTTGGGATCATTGTCATGCTGAAAGACCCAGCCACATTTAATCTTCAATGCCCTTGCTGATGGAAGGAGGTTTTCACTCAAAATCCCACGATACATGGCCCCATTCATTCTTTCCTTTACACGGATCAGTCGTCCTGGTCCCTTTGCAGGAAAACAGCCCCAAAGCATGATATGTCCACCCCCATGCTTCACAGTAGGTATGGTGTTCTTTGGATGCAACTCAGCATTCTTTGTCCTCCAAACACGACGAGTTGAGTTTTTACCAAAAAGTTATATTTTGGTTTCATCTGACCATATGACATTCTCCCAATCTTCTTCTGGATCATCCAAATGCTCTCTAGCAAACTTCAGACGGGCCTGGACATGTACTGGCTTAAGCAGGGGGACACATCTGGCACTGCAGGATTTGAGTCCCTGGCGGCGTAGTGTGTCACTGATGGTAGGCTTTGTTACTTTGGTCCCAGCTCTCTGCAGGTCATTCACTAGGTCCCCCCGTGTGGTTCTGGGATTTTTGGATCCCCAGATCGAGGGAGATTATCAGTGGTCTTGTATGTCTTCCATTTCCTAATAATTGCTCCCACAGTTGATTTCTTCAAACCAAGCTGCTTACCTATTGCAGATTCAGTCTTCCCAGCCTGGTGCAGGTCTACAATTTTGTTTCTGGTGTCCTTTGACAGCTCTTTGGTCTTGGCCATAGTGGAGTTTGGAGTGTAACTGTTTGAGGTTGTGGACAGGTGTCTTTTATACTGATAACAAGTTCAAACAGGTGCCATTAATACAGGTAACGAGTGGAGGACAGAGAAGCCTCTTAAAGAAGAAGTTACAGGTCTGTGAGAGCCAGAAATCTTGCTTGTTTGTAGGTGACCAAATACTTATTTTCCACTCAGCCTCTCATAATTTTAAGTGGGAGAACTTGCACAATTGGTGGCTGACTACATACTTTTTTGCCCCACTGTATATGCACGTTCATGTGTACTTGCATGCACTTGTAGGTATGTGTATGTGTGTGTGCGTGTGTGTGTGCGTGTGGAACAACTTGCTGGTTTCGTCTGACTTCATCTCCCGACGTTCTGTGACAAACGTTACATTTAGGCACATATAATCAACTCTACACTAAGTTTAGACATTCATTCCAACTGGCTTAAGTTAAAGTGTTGGGATAGTGTTAAAACAGAAAACTAATTCCACGGTTAAGTTTAGGCATTGATTTTGACTGGGCTAAATAACTGTGGACGGATGGAGGAGTGGACTAAGATTAAGAAACAAGCTCCTGCTCTGTGGACTGCTGGTTCTGTCCCAGGCACTTTGTTGTTGCCTCAAGTGGCCAGTTTGGACGGCGTCTCTCGACGTCCTGGGGACCTGAACAAATGTCGAATTTGGCCTTGGATCTGGGGTGATCCCACTGGGTTTTAATGGGAAAAAATGTCAGAGCCAGTGGGACGTTTAATTCATCTGGGCTGATTCTGTTTCCATCACAGTTATTGATCACTAGTCAGGTGACAAATCAAACAGGAGGCCGCTCTGCTCTGCTCGCTGGCAGGGTCTGGTGTGTGTGTGAGTGTGTGATTGAGTGTGTGAAAGAGTGTGTGTGGGGCATGTCTGACATAGCATGTTAGTGTGTCTCCATGCATTACAGCATCAATAACAACAGAAACAACTGCTGTTAGAAAGTGTTTTGGGACAGCATCAGGTTGGATAAAAGGCCTCTGTCAGTGATGCCTGGGACAGCATCAGGTTGGATAAAAGGCCTCTGTCAGTGATGCCTGGGACAGCATCAGGTTGGATAAAAGGCCTCTGTCAGTGATGCCTGGGACAGCATCAGGTTGGATAAAAGGCCTCTGTCAGTGATGCCTGGGACAGCATCAGGTTGGATAAAAGGCCTCTGTCAGTGATGCCTGGGACAGCATCAGGTTGGATAAAAGGCCTCTGTCAGTGATGCCTGGGACAGCATCAGGTTGGATAAAAGGCCTCTGTCAGTGATGCCTGGGACAGCATCAGGTTGGATAAAAGGCCTCTGTCAGTGATGCCTGGGACAGCATCAGGTTGGATAAAAGGCCTCTGTCAGTGATGCCTGGGACAGCATCAGGTTGGATAAAAGGCCTCTGTCAGTGACGTCTGGTTACATCTAATTGAGCAGTAGGTTGACTACCTCTGATTCTATATTCATTGATAACAGTGAACTAATGCTTTAATGCACCCATCTTTCTCTGTGTTTAATCTCTGTATCTCCTCTCTAACCTTACCAATACCACCTCTATAACACTCCTTCTCCCCTCTCCTCCCCTCCTCACTCTTTCTTTCTCTCTCCATCTCCTCATCCCCCCTCTCCTACTCGCTTTCCCTCCCTCCCTCATCCCCTTCACTGTCAATGCTATTGGCTTTAAAGGGGCAGCAGATCAGCTGCTGATTAATGCTGCATTTTGGGGGCCATTTGTCTGCTCTGCTGCTCCTGTCTCTGATTACCCCTCCCACCACCTCACCCTTCTCCATCACCTCCTTCGTCCCATCCTGCCCTCTGCTGCCCCTGTCTATGACAGCCCCCCACCACCACCTCGACGGAGATGAATGACCCGCTCTGTTGCTGGGGGATTAAAGTAGTCCTGGTTACCTGACTGGACAAAGTGGTTGTGATTGGTGACCAATGCACCTGAGAGCTCTCTCTCTCTCTCTCTCTCTCTCTCTCTCTCTCTCTCTCTCTCTCTCTCTCTCTCTCTCTCTCTCTCTCTCTCTCTCTCTCTCTCTCTCTCTCTCTCTCTCTCTCTCTCTCTGTGTGTGTGCTTTAAAAAAAGAGCAGGTTTTGTCAGTGTGTCAGCAGGTTATTTGTGTGTGTGTTTCTATCAGGGCAGGGTAAGGTCCCAGCTGTGTGACACTGATCATGGCAGACAGAGATTGGCGAGGGCCAAATAGGGAAGAGACTGGAGAAACCATTTACCGGCCACCGCTGGACACTGATGAATGGACACGGGCCGTTATCGAGCACTACCCTAATCAGCCCAACGATCCACTAGCAACAACATCAGTTTTGTCCCAGCTCATAAGGGGCGGGTCATCAGCCACGTCAGGTCCCATTGGCCCAGCCCTCTGTCACTTGGAACAGACCATGATTAGGTACATTGCCCGATTATCAAATACAAGGAGCTCGTCTGGGAGGGGGTTCAGGTATGGAGGAAGGGGTGTGTGTGTGGGGTTCGTGTGTAGAGGAAGGGGTGTGTGTGTGTGGGGGGTTCGTTGTGGAGGGAGGGTTATGTGTGTATGGGGGGTGTTTATTAGTGATACATTGGGCATTATATGATTTTAAATCAGAAAAGTAAATTGTTTTAAGAATTAACAAAAATTCAGGAGAGGACCATAGCACTTTAACTAGTTACATAATACCGTTCCTTCAATTCGCAAGAGGCTTGAATGTATCTCACCAGAGAATGAATCCTAGCGAGCGAAACAGCACCCCTCTGTCTCTGTCTGTGTAGCCCATCTATATGATCCTGTCTGGTCCAAACGAGTATGACATTGTTGCCGCCCATAGGATTGAACGCAACGGAAGCCAGCGAGCATTAGGCCTTTCTTGATAAAAAATAATAATAAAATAATAGCCAATCAGCTTTGAGCTAAACTGAGCGAGCTCAACAATGAATGATCCTGGCGTACCAACAAAAGAAAGTGTCAATAGGAGCCAGCTTGGATTTGGCTTCACTCCAATCACATGGCATAGAGAGCATATGTCATTGACAGAAACTTGTTGTGCATCTCGTTGTGTTGATGTCCTTAGATGGCTGGCTACCTAGCTAAAATTGGCCCTTTCCTAAATTAGCTAAGAATGGAGACAGGGATTTGGACTTGTGGTTGTACTGTCAAATGATTATGAAGGCGATTCTGATCCAACCATACATTCATACATAGTGCCCCTGGCCTGAGAGGATGGAAGTTCAATATGTAGCAGGCTCATTTTAAACTACCTAATGTTGTCCATGAATCAACAGCCTGATCAAATGGAAATGGCAGAATGAAGACAGCGGTGCAGAATGCCTGAAGATAAAAACAAAATATTAAATATCTGTAAATTTGACTAAATATTAGCACTCCACATACTGGTGGGCAATAACATTCAATCTGGATAAAAACAAATCATAAGGCTAGAGAAATGTATCAACCAATATTATCAACACAGTCAACACCAAAACATCTCAGAGAGTAAGCTTGGAGAACCAATCCCTAAAAGAAAAAGAGACTCCTCGACTGACACAGTCGATTTATGCTTTTCACCACCTGGAACTGTAAGTTCCGACTTGATAAATGATAAATTGTGCATACTAGAACTAGTCAGTGAAGATATAAAGGAGTTGAAGGCGAGCCACGAGATGAGTGACGAAAAAGCTGTGACAACGGAGAAAGAAAGAAACAAGCTAAAAGGTACTGTCAATACTATTGAAATGGACGTTAAAGAAGTTAAAAAAGAGAACATGTTTCTGAGAGAAGCCTTACTTGAAATACAGACTAGATCTATGCGAGAAAATCTGGTACTTACCCTTAAATGAATGAGGGTGACGATCCATAGAGTGTGCTGAAATAATTCCTGGCGCTACAGATCGACAAACTCGAATGTGTAGATCGTTTCTGACAAAGAAAACAGTGATACGAGCGCATAATCATTGTCAAATTTGAATTTTTTTAAAAGATAAAGTAACGTTTAAAAGCCTGGGCAAAAGACTCTCTGTCACGAAAATAGGCATGAATGATCCGTTCCCAAAATAAATTGCAGAACGGCGCAAAGTTCTGTACCCACTCTTCAAAGTGAATAGACTAAAAGGGAAACATGTAGCTCTTGTAGACGATAGACTGTACATTGATAACCAACGGGTTGCGAGACACCAAGACTCCTCCATGGCTATTCTAAATAATACAAAGTTCCCATAGAGGAGTCAAATAATGGAACACCCAATACTATCCATGGGAGGGATTGTAATAACAAACAGGAAAACAATCAAATACAACAATTGACAAATACACTATACCATTCAAGATAGGGAATGTTGTAAAATAATTAGTATTGGACTTCCTATTTATAGTATTTATAAATATATCAAATACAGCATTAGAAGAAATAACAATTATTCAAATAATACATCTTAAAATATAAAGAACAGGAACACAAAAGTACTAAAAAGCCCCAAATTAGGTAGGAATCAACATAGTAGAGATAAAAACACAGCAAACATAGAAAGCACCGTATGTGAGTACATTATATGTGGGGGAGTGTGGTTGTGATGGAAGTTGGGGTGTGTATTTTTGTGATTTGAAAAGTGTGATGAGTTAAGTTTTTATTTTACTAGGCAAGTCAATTAAGAACAAATTCTTATTTTCAATGACAGCCTAGGAACAGTGGGTTAACTGCCTTGCTCAGAGGCAGAATTACAGATGTTTACCCTGTCAGCTCGGGGATTCGATCTTGCAACCATTCAATTTCAAGTCCAAGCCTCTAACCACTAGGCTACCTGCTGCCCCAAGTGAGTAAAAAAGGAAAATGGTTGCAAATGCCAGAGCACATGTGTGTCTGCGAGAAGGAGTTGTGAGAGTTTTCAATTTTGTGCAGATATGGGATATACATTTTAAAATAACTGAACATCTGAGCTTGTGGCTGTTTGTGGGGGAAGGGTAGGGAGAGTATGTGTATGTATCCCACATCTGTTGCTATGGGGTAATGATGTTAGGGAGAGTATAGGATGAAACATTTTTGTTGTTGTAAATGTATATATAAATGCCTGGAATATTTCAATTTTGGAGAATCTCTTATACAATAACTTTAACCTATGTATAAGTACACCTATGTGTAGAATAGTAAATAATGGTTACATCTCAGAAAGAATTAAACTGTCAAGTGGAGTAAAACAAGGTTGTCCTCTATTGGCATATCTATTTATTATGGCAATCGAAATGTTAGCAATTAAAATCAGATCCAACAATAATATCAAGGGGCTATTAATCCAGGGCTTAAAAACAAAGGTGTAATTGTACACTGATGATTCATGTTTCATTTTAAATCCACAATTTGGATTGTCTTTAAAGCTTCAAAGAGACTGATTTTTCTAACCGATCTGGATTACAACTAAATTATGACAAGTGTACTGTACTATATGACGTATTGGATCACAAAAATATATAACTCTTACATTACCGTGTAGTTAACCATTGGATATATCAGTGGATTAACCAGTGGATATAATCTGTATTTACAGTAGCAGTCAGAAGTTGACACACCCACTCATTCAAGGGTTTTTCTTAATTTTTTACTATTTTCTACATTGTAGAATAACAGTGGAGATATCAAAACTATGAAATAACACATATGGAATCATGTAGTATTCTGATCACTGACAATGATGAGACAGCCTATAGGGAGGAGGTCAAATCCCTGGCAGTGTGATGCCAGGACAACAATGTGAGCAAGGCAAATGAGATGATCGTGGATTACAGGACAAGGAGGGCCGAACAGGCCCCCATTAACATCAACGGGGCAGTAGTGGAGCAGGTCGAGAGTTTAAGTTCCTTGGTGTCCACATCACCAACAAACTATCATGGTCCAAACACACCAAGACAGTCGTGAAGAGGGCACAACAACACCTTTCCCCTCAGGAGAATGAAAAGATTTGGCATGGGTCCTCAAATCCTCAAAAATATCTACAGCTGCACCGTCGAGAGCATCCTGACCGATTGCATCACCGCCTGGTATGGCAACTGCTCTGCATCTGACCGTAAGGGACTACAGAGGGTAACCTGTTAGACACATGGCTACCGCAGCATTCTGCAGCAATACGCCATCCCATCTGGTTTTTGACTAGGACTATCATTTGTTTTTCAACAAGACAACAACCCAACACACCTCCAGGCTGTGTAAGGGCTATTTTACCAATAAGGAGCGTGATGGAGTGCTGCATCAGATGACCTGGCCTCCACAATCCCCAAACCTCAAGCAAATTGAGATGGTTTTGGGATGAGTCGGACCACAGAGTGAAGGGAAAGAAGCCAACAAGTGCTCAGCAAATGTTGTAACTCCTTCAAGACTGTTGGAAAAGCATTCCAGGTGAAGCTGGTTGAGAGAATGCCAAGAGTGTTCAAAGCTGTCATCGAGGCAAAGGTGGCTATTTGAAGAATCTCAAGTATAAAATATATTTTGATTTGTTTAACCCTTTTTTCGTTACCACATGATTCCATATAATGTTATTTCATAGTTTTGATATCTTCACTATTTTTCTACAATGTAGAAAATTGTAAAAATAAAGAAAAACCCTTGAATTAGTAGGTGTTCTAAAATGTTTGACTGGTAGTGTAGGTATTACAGAATCGGTCAGGGAGAGATTGAAAACGTCAGTGAAGACACTTGCCAGTTGGTGAGAGCATGCAAGTCCTGGTGATCCGTCTGGCCCCGCGGCCTTGTGAATGTTGACCTGTTTAAAGGTCTTGTTCACATCAGCTACGGAGAGCGTGATCACACAGTCGTCCTGAACAGCTGGTGCTCTCATGCATGCCTCATTGTCGCTTGCCTCGAAGCGAGCATAAAAGGCATTTAGCTCGTCTGGTAGGCTCGCGTCACTGGGCAGCTCGCGACTGGGTTTCCCTTTGTAGTCCATAATAGTTTTCAAGCCACATCCGATGAGAGTCAGAGCCGGTGTAGTAGGATTACATCTTAGTGCTGTATTGACGCTTTGCCTGTTTGATGGTTGGTCTGAGGGCATAGCGAGATTTCTTATAAGCGTCCGGATTAGTGTCCCGCTCCTTGAAAGCGGCAGCTCTAGCCTTTAGTTTGGTGCGGATGTTGCCTGTAAACCATGGCTTCTGGTTGGGATATGTACTTGTGGGGACGACGTCGTCGATGCACTTATTGATGAAGCCGATGACTGACCTGGTATACTCCTCAATGCCATTGGATGAATCCTGGAACATATTCTAGTCTGTGCTAGCAAAACTGTAGTGTAGCGTCCGTATCATCTGACCCCTTCCGTATTAAGCGATGGTACTTCCTGCTTTAGTTTTTGCTTGTAAGCAGGAATCAGGATAGATTTATGGTCAGATTTGCCAAATGGAGGGCGAGGGAGAGTTCTGTATGCGTCTCTGTATGTGGAGTAAAGGTGGTCTAGAGTTTTTTCCCTCCGGTTGCACATGTGACATGCTGCTAGATATTAGGCAAGCTGATGGAAAAGATGATTGCCCTATTTCCTGGAGCACAGAGGTTTATTGAGTGGATGTCAAAGTGGATTCTGTAAAGGCAGGTCTACCTTGGATGCATTAGTAAAGGTGACCAATGAAATGGAAAAAAATGGTACTGAAAGAAGTTTTGACATAGAAAATGACTACGAGACTATTGGGGCTTCCTTGTGTGCTGACGATGGAGCGATTTGGAAGAGGGGAAGGAATGTCTCTCGTGATCAAATCTATTCCACAAGCTATATTGGCAGTTGAAAGATGGTCGATTGACTGTATGTTCTCCTCAAAGAAGAATGCTACTGATAATAAGCAGTTTTGCATGGAAAGCATGTGGGTAGGGTTTCTATGTTCAAATATTGCAGTTTATGGTTCAATGAGAGATATAAATGGAAATACAATGTAATTAGAGTTGAAACAAAGTGTAACAAGGTGGTGAATCTCATGCTCTGTGGCTATGAATGGGGTGCTGACAGACAATCACTTATAGACAGCTATAGAGCTCTGATCAGAACAGCAATTGTTAATGGGCGAGGAGTTTATGGAACAGTTGCTTCAGAGGCTGGCCAGAATACAGTATAGAGCTTTAAGGTTATGTATTTGTGCATTTAAATCAATACCTGTAAGTGCATTGTTAGAAGAGGCAGGAGAGATGCCTTTGGACATACGCCAACATAAATTGTTGTTAGCTTATTGGCTTAGACTGAAAGGTTGTGAGGCTGGTCATCCCACTGGTACTGTTCTAGATGACTGTCAGGAATATACTAGTAGACAAGGCAGTGGTTTTGGTTGGACAGTTGGAAAGCTTGCTGATGAGAGTGGTCTGACGGTGTTGGATGTTTACCCCCTGTGGTGACGGGGGATGTTCCTCATTGGTTACTACCAGATCCTGTTGTTGATTTAACCTTGTTAGAGAAAATAAAAGATTGGTCAGAAGTGAGTGATATATATAGGGGAACTGGTTGACAATTATATTGGTAGAATCGAAAGATAGGGTGTAGTAGTGAGATTCCGCTGGGTCCCAGTGTGAATGAAATAGTAGATCAGGTAGCCAAAAGGCCTTTAAAACGAGATATAATTTATATTTGTACTCCATTGGGTAGAGAGGCGAGGCCAAATGTAAGATTAGAGTCATTATGATAGATGTTTGGCAGAAGATATGGGACAGCGAACCCAAGGGCCGGCATTTGTAAGACATTGTACATTGAACTCGTCATTATATCTGGTTGGCAAGCATGTGAATGCTTTGTGTACAGAGTGCATGGTTGATGAAACAGTGAAACATGTTGATGTATTGTTGTAAGTACCAGTATGTGGAAGAGTGGGAAAAATTGATGTGCATGGTTATTGAGGTTGGACAGGGATGGGGGGGGGGGGGTTGGATTTGGGGGATGGGTGAGGGTTTGATAGTAGTTAGCAGGGCTTTTCTTATTGGTACAGGATTAGATAGGAGGGTTGAAAGTAACATATGGAATTGTAATGAAATGGTCATACATGGACCATTTAGCTATTTTATTTAGAGTTTTAAAAACCCCTTTAGGTATAATTTTTTTTATATTACTAGATGAAATATTGAATTTGGTTTTTACTACTATAGCCCATAGAAACACATTGAATAACACATTCATATATGGCAAAAAAAGACAGTCAAAAAATGTATCATAAGGAAGAAGGTTAGAAGTGTCTGTCCATTATCTAGGAGATCTAAGACAGCTCAGGAAATGTGTGTATTTTTGTTGGCACAAAAACACTTCCTTCATACTACCATTTGTTTGTATAGGCAACCTTCAGACCAGTCCTGGGACACTTATTGGGGTCTGACGCTACAGATGTTTTTGGGATGTTCTTGTGGTCTGAAAAACATTGCTGTAGCTCCACCACCTTCCACCGCAGAGGCAGAGAGTAGGCCAGAAGGCTAAACTAAAAAAAACGTAATGGAATGTAGGCCTACTGAAACAAAATATCAGATGGCTGAGCCGCTAAAGCACATCTGTGCAGGGTGATTACTTACATAGTGATTCCCCCAAACAACAGTACTGCTCCAAAAGCACATCTGTGCAGGGTGTTTACTTACATAGTGATTCCCCCAAACAACAGTACTGCTCCAAAAGCACATCTGTGCAGGGTGTTTACTTACATAGTGATTCCCCCAAAAACAGTACTGCCCCAAAAGCACATCTGTGCAGGGTGTTTACTTACATAGTGAGTCCCCCAAACAACAGTACTGCTCCAAAAGCACATCTGTGCAGGGTGATTACTTACATAGTGATTCCCCCAAACAACAGTACTGCTCCAAAAGCACATCTGTGCAGGGTGTTTACTTACATAGTGATTCCCCCAAACAACAGTACTGCCCCAAAAGTATAGACATAAATGATGGGGCCAGGTAGTGCTTCCCTGTCAATGTATCAATGGAAAAATCCCCCTTTTAGAACTGATAGAGGGGCTCCTTATGTAGGGGGAAGCCCCTCCCATCAGAACAATGAATTAATCAAACTCATTATAGCACTTCATATAACACATTTACACAACCCCACCGCTACCGACACACATTCACATGGACTTGCAATTCAGGACATGCACTACAAAGCCAGCCTGATTGCAGTAGCTCGGGTCCTTATTCTAGCATAACAACCTGTTAATGAAGGTAGGTATGAATAATGTGTATGAGCTGAGATGGCTAGGTTAACTTGTGTGTCGACCCACATTGCTAACGTAGCTGAACATGGAGCAAAGAGGGGGAGATGAGTTTGTGTGTGTGTTAGTGTACCAGATGCTGCCTGTGGCCAGTGACGGACTTCTCCGTCACACCGACATCGGCGGATGTGGGGGATTGAGATGCAGCCCATGCAAAAAAACTGATATCTCTAGTTTAAACTGATGGATTTTGTTTGGGATTTTTTAAATTATGTTACTTAGATTGACGCACGGGTTCTTCAATAGACTTTTAAGGAATGACTATTTGCCTTGAAAGCAGCTCCTCAACAAGCACCAGCTGCTACTCAGAGGTGTAAAGTACATAAGTAAAAATCCTTAAAGTACTTTTTTTGGTATCTGTACTTTACTTAACTATTTATATTTTTGACTACTTTTACTTCACTACATTCCTATAGAAAATGTCATTTTTACTCCCATACATTTGACCTGACAACCAAAAGTACCTACATTTTGAATGCTCAGGAAGGACAGAATTCTGGTCCATGCCCCTATCAATACAACATGTTACCATCCCTACTGCCTCTGATTTGGCAGACTCGCTGTACACAAATACTGCGTTTGTAAATGATTACTGAGTCTATCCGTAATTATTTTTTTTAACCAGAAAATGGTGCCGTTTGGTTGGCTAAATATAAGGAATTTGATGTATAGCATTTACTTTAACTCAAGTATGACAACTGAGTACACTTTCCACCACTGTATGCAAGTACATTTAAAACCAGATACTTTTAGACTTTACTCAAGTAGTATTTTACTAGGTGAGTTTTACTTGAGTAATTTTCTATTAAAGTACCCTTACTTTTACTCAAATATGACAATTTAGTACTTTTTCCACCATTGCTGCTACTCATTGCTAATCAGCGTCCACACCTGTCCTCACTCCAAACCTGACCAAACAAACATACTTCCTCTTTGTTCTGCATTGCACGTCACAGTGCGTTACTAGCCTTACGTTTTGCATCCCTCTTCCTCCTCTTCTATCTAGTATCTCTTAGGTTCTTCCAAGGATCTCTTGGGGGGGGGATTGCATTCAACACAGCAGCCTAACTCCCACGGCCTGAGGATGATGTCTAACAGCCTGAGGATGATGTCTACCAGCCTGAGGATGATGTCTACCAGCCTGAGGATGATGTCTACCAGCCTGAGGATGATGTCTACAATCCTAACTCCCACGGCCTGAGGATGCTGTCTACAAGCCTGAGGATGATGTCTACAATCCTAACTCCCACGGCCTCAGGATGATGTCTACCAGCCTGAGGATGATGTCTACTAGCCTAACTCCCACGGCATGAGGATGATGTCTACAAGCCTAACTCCCACGGCCTGAGGATGATGTCTACCAGCCTGAGGATGATGTCTACAAGCCTAACTCCCACGGCATGAGGATGATGTCTACCAGCCTGAGGATGATGTCTACAAGCCTAACTCCCACGGCCTGAGGATGATGTCTACCAGCCTGAGGATGCTGTCTACAAGCCTGAGGATGCTGTCTACAAGCCTGATGATGCTGTCTACAAGCCTGAGGATGCTGTCTACAAACCTGAGGATGCTGTCTACAAGCCTGAGGATGATGTCTACAAGCCTAACTCCCACGGCCTGAGGATGATGTCTACAACCCTAACTCTACAGAGTCCACGCCCGGCATCCGGTTCACTCTCCTCTTCCTGAATCCTCATTCTCACATTCCCTCAATAAATACTCTAAACCCATTTCAATGTCTGGTCCGTAAACTTGTGAAAAAATGAATATTGGGGATATTTGATATTCATAGTTGAACATTTCATTTCTGTAGGGTTGTCAACAGATTAGAATGGTTCAAAATGTAAAACAAGTTGGTTTTTTGTCTCCCTCCATTACACACATACAGATGTAACACAGACACAGGGTACAGGACTCCCCCATCCGAACGTACAATATCAACTGTGAAATGCCAGTCACCTGCCTAGAGTCTTGACTGATAAACAATTAAATATCACACCAGCCTGGCAAGTCGGGCGACGTAGTGCAACGCGTTCACAATTCACTAGACACCCTAATTGCTTTGTAGAACAATTGAACAAATAAATACAAGATTCTGTAGAAATCTTTTAAACACTAATAGCATCAATCCAACAAAAAATATATATTACAAATTCTTATTTTACATCGTGCAATAAAAACAATAACAAATTAAGAACAAGTATCATATTGATTATCTTCAAATGGTTTGGAGTTTTGTGTTTTGGATGTAAGGAGAGCCTCGATGCACACTGAAAATTGAGTTATAAATTACTGTGCTGAAATACTTACCATGAATACTCAATATCTGAACTGCACACACACACACACATGGAAATAAACACACCCTTCCCTTGAGGACGTTGCAGCAGCATTTCATTTGATCAGAAAATGTACTATAAGCCCTAGAGGGAAAAAAAATATGTTTGTGTGTGTCTGTGTGTTCCTGTGTGTGTGCAAACACTTGTGCATTTGCCCCTATTCAGATGTTACCCTGCATACTGTTGAGGGGGTCAACATTGATAAAGGTCAAACAAAACTGTACTAAGTTTGAATCACTCTTTCTGTACAAGTGTACATTGTGCATGTATGCACTTTTGCATGTGTGTGTGTGGCAGAGCGAGTCATATGAATATCAGTAGACCTGCAGAGTAGTGGCTCCTCTGACAATGTCATCACAGGTTATAGGCTTGAGGGACCCAACCAGGAGAGAAGAGACAGATACGGGCTGAGGGGGCTGGCCAGGTTTTTGGTTAAAGTGGACAGCGTTGTCAGGACACAGGACAGGAGAAGAGGGGGGGTGACAGATGCCGTCTTATTTAATGAGCCTTCACCCGATTCCCCCACTTTCAATTTACGTGCTGTCCGATATTCCTACAATCCCCAAATAGATCCTCAAACACACATACAGAGGCGTGCACGCACACACACGTACGTCCCCCCTCCCCCCATGTCTTGCTGCTGGCAGGTTAATCCTTGGAGCGTTTAATAATGGATTCATTAATGAATTTCCCTCCTTTAATTAGTACAGCTCGCCTGGTAGAACTGACGGGGTGCTGCTGTTGACCAGCTCTAGTACAGTAGAAAGAACACACACAGAGGTAGGTGTGTATGTGTTCAGTCTGCTGGCCTGTCTTTGTGAGAGGGGAAGTGACATAAGCCAGCAGCCATGAAACACATCCTGTCAGCACGCCCCAATCACAGCACTGGGCTCTGCCAGACCTGACACACACACACCTTCCATAAGATAAGGAGACAACACACCTACACCACTCTGGTACATCCTCCCACCATATGCTGCCCCCTTCTCCGTATTTCTCCCCTGACAGAAGGCCTACATCTTACGAGTTCCATCCCACCTTTGCTATTTAGTGACTTCTTTCATGATGATCTTAACTTTTGTTGTGCAGAAAGTTAATAATATTATCTTGTGTATTTTATTCATCCTGTCAGTGTATTTTTTTCCTGCTCTGCATAGTTGGGGAGGGCTCATAAGCAAGCATTCACATTAGAGTCTACACTCTTTGTATTCAGCGCATGTGAAAAATACAATTTCATTTTGATTTGATCTCTATGCAACATGTGTGAGAGAACCAGATACAGCTGGAGGAGAACGGTTGGCAAGGAGATGTATTATAGAACACAATCCATCCCTACCACGGCGGACCCAGGAAGGAAATCCCTACCACGGCGGACCCAGGAAGGAAATCCCTACCACGGCGGACCCAGGAAGGAAATCCCTACCACGGCGGACCCAGGAAGGAAATCCCTACCACGGCGGACCCAGGAAGGAAATCCCTACCACGGCGGACCCAGGAAGGAAATCCCTACCACGGCGGACCCAGGAAGGAAATCCCTACCACGGCGGACCCAGGAAGGAAATCCCTACCACGGCGGACCCAGGAAGGAAATCCCTACCACGGCGGACCCAGGAAGGAAATCCCTAACACCATAATACCAGTCACACAGAAAACATACATCTATACAACATATTTTCAGGATTCTTTTCAATTCACCATTAACAAATCAGACATTGTGAAGATGTAAAGGGGATGAATCCAGTGAACTGGTTTAATCTCCTATGAAGTTCATTTTAGATGTTAAAATGCCCTCTACTGGGCTGATAACACAGTACATTTAGTGTGGCATCCAAAACCCAACTAGATATAATTACATATTCATACATACATAAAGACACACACACACACACATATACATACACAATACCAGTCAAAAGTTTGGAGACACCTACTCATTCAATGTTTTTTCTTTATTTTGGACTATTTTCTACATTGTATAATAATAGTAAATACATCAAAGCTATGAAATAACACAGTCACATAGTAACAAAAAAAAAGTTTTAAACAACAACTTAAAGTAGCCACCCTTTGCCTTGATGACAGCTTTGCACACTTGTAAAGGTTAACTTGTGGAATTTCTTTCCTTATTAATGTGTTTGAGCCAATCAGTTGTGGTATACAGAAGATGGTATTTTACCAACTAGGGTTAAATCCATATTATGGTAAGAACAGCTCAAATAAGCAAAGAGAAACAACAGTCCATCCTTACTTTAAGATATGGTCAATCCAGAAAATTAAGAACTTTGAAAGTTTCTTCAAGTGCAGTCGCAAAAACCATCAAGCGCTATGATGAAACTGTCTCTAATGAGGAATGGAAGACCCAGAGTTACCTCTGATGCAGAGGATAAGTTCATTTGTGTTAACAGCCTCAGAATTTCCAGCCCAAATAAATGCTTCACAGAGTTCAAGTAACAGACATCTCAACATCAACTGTTCAGAGGAGACTGTGTGAATCAGGCCTTCATGGTTGAAATGCTGCAAAGAAACCACTACTAAAAGGTCACCAACAAGAAGACGAGACTTACTTGGGCCAAGAAATAAGAACAATGGACATTAGATCGGTGGAAATCTGATGAGTCTAAATTTGAGATTTTTGGTTCCAACCACCGTGTCTTTGTGAGACACAGAGTAGGTGAACGGATGATCTCCGCATGTGTGGTTCCCACCGTGAAGCATGGAGGTGATGGTGTGGAGATGCTTTACTGGTGACACTGTCAGTGATTTATTTAGAATTCAAGGCACACTTAACCAGCATTGCTACCACAGCATTCTGCAGCGATACACCATCCCATATGGGTTGTACTTAGTGGGACTATTATTTGTTTTTCAACAGGGCAATGACCAAACACACCTCCAGGCTGTGTAAGGGCTATATGACCAAGGAGAGTGATGGAGTGCTGCATCAAATGACCTGGCCTCAACAATAACCTGACCTCAACCCAATTGAGATAGTTTGGGATGAGTTGGACTGCAAAGTGAACAAAAAGCAGCAAACAAGTGCTCAGCATATGTGGGAACTCCTTTGAGACTGTTGGAAAAGCATTCCAGGTGAAGCGGGTTGAGAGAATACCAAGCGTGTGCAAAGCTATCAAGGCAAAGGGTGGCTACTTTGAAGAATCCAACTATATTTTATTTTAATATATATTTTGATTTGTTTAACTTTTTTGGTTACTACATGTGTCATTTCATAGTTTGTCTTCACTACTATTCTACAATGTGGAAAATACTAAAAATAAAAAACTCCTTGATTGAGTAGGTGTATCCAAACTTTTGACTGGTACTGTATGATATACACACACACACACACACACACATACACAGTATTCAGAAAGTTCCATATTTTGTTACGTTACATCCTTACTCTAAAATTAAGTATACCCCCCCCCCCCCCCCCCTCAATCTGCATACAATACCCCATAATGACAAAGCAAAAACAGGTTTTTAGAAATGTTTGCAAATGTATAAATAACAGAAATACCTTATTTACAAAAATATTCAGATCCTACTGATGTAAATTCAATTGATTGGGCATGATTTGGAAAGGCACACACCTGTCTATTTAAAAAGGTCCCACAGTTGCCAGTGTCAGAGCAAAAACCAAGCCATGAGGTCGAAGGAATTGTCTGTATCGCCGAGACAGGATTGTATCGAGGAGTGGTAGGCCACACAAGCTCACAGAACGGGGTTGCAGAGTGCTGAAGTGTGTAAAAATAGTCTGTCAGACGCCATCTGCCCCAATGCATAGAACCACCTGTAAAGTTTGGTGGAGGAGGAATAATGGTTGGGGCTAAGCCCCTTAGTTTCAGTGAAGAGAATTCTTAATGCTACAGCATTCAATCAAATTCTAGATGATACTGTGCAACCGTTTGGTGAACGCCCTTTCCTGTTTCAGCATGACAATGCTTCCGTGCACAAAACGAGGTCCATACAGAAGTGGTTTGTCGAGCTCAGTGTGGAAAAACTTGACTGGCCTGCACAGAGCCCTGACCTCAACCACATCAAACACTTTAGGGATAAATTGTAACGCCGACTGCAAGCCAGGCCTAATCGCCCAACATCGGTGCCCGGCCTCACTAAGGCTCATGGCTAAATGGAAGCAAGTCCCCGCAGCAATGTTCCAACTTCTAGTGTAAAGCCTTCCCAGAAGAGTGGAGGCTGTTTAGGCAACAAAGGGGGGGGGGGGACCAACTCCATATGAATGCCCATGATTTTGTAATGAGATGTTTGACGAGCAGGTGTCCACATACCTTAGGGCAATATTATGTTGTGTATCTACAGAAGTTAACATTGAAGGAAAGCCCATGGATAACCTTAAACATAATGAAAAGGAGACTATTTTTTGGCAGAGACAACAAAACAAAGCACATTTAAACAAAAATGACTTGCTGAACATTCCAGGATTTCACAAAGGACAGACGATGACACCGGCTCCAAAGTCAAACAAAGGACAGACGATGACACCGGCTCCAAAGTCAAACAATTATCAAGTTAGTAGTTCTTCAAAAAAATAAATAATATTTATTGATACTTGGAATACTAATTTAAAAATATTTTAGATTTTTTTTTTTTTTTTAATGAGCCTATACAACACAGTTTAATAGTGCAAATAAAACATTCATGATTTAAGAATCTTTCCCAGTATCATTGCAGGGTAAGTGATAGAAATCTTTCTTTTCCTCTTTTTTTAATTTTTTTAAATGTTTTATAAACATGTGAGGCACAAGTTAGAGTTTAAGACAGAGATACTGCATTAAGACAACTTGCTCAAGTGCCTTGTTCACCAGCAACACCAGTCAGTCCACAATAGTGGGTGTATCAATATAATAACATATCCTTTAAGAAAACATATAGTTCAGACATTTTAAAAGACAGATAGGGAACACAGAAAAAAGGCCTTTCTACTCTGCCTCCTCATCTTCAGAGGTTTGAGAAGGGCACCTGGAACAGCAGCAGAGTCTTTGGGGCAGCTTCCCAGACAAAGACTACGCTTAGTCCTGAACTAAAAAGCACTTTCAATCATTTAGCATCATTTTGGGTGCAGGACTAGGCTGAATATTTGTCTGGGAAACAGCCCCTTTGTGCATGTGTCAGGGCTCTGTGTGTTCCTGGTCACAAGAGGACTCTCTGCTGAAAAATCTTCTGTCCCTGATGGTTAGGCTTCCATCACAGTTTTCACAACTGCTGTCACAGGGTAGGGGGCTGGAGCTCTGGGGGACCCCCGAGTCATGGCTGTGGCCTAGACCTGATGATGTGGTGCTGGAGAGGCAGAGAGAATAGGATGAGAGCACTCAATGAGTAAAAGGTCAGAGGTCATGTGCCCATTTTGGCTTATACAATTTCTCCGTCAACAGTTCAGCAACTTTGTGCATTTATTCCATGGACAATCGTCTTTGTTGTGAGTCAATCAACGGATGACATTGAAAAACCATCGCTCAAGCCGTACATTTTGAACAAGAAATCACAACGTGCCTGTACGCTTACCTTTCGCCGTTCGAGTCGCAGTACTCCTTGCGGCTCTTCTCTACGGGGAAGCGTGTGCGGTGGCAGTCACTACACATCTGGATGGCCTGGGCAACTGTGTAGCGTGTCTGGCCCGAGACACACGCCTCCATCTTGGTCACGCTGAGCTGGGATTGGAGGAAAAGGTGCACTCTGCTGTCAGACAGCAGCAGGGGGTCCTGGAGGACACTGATGAGAAAGATCTACCCAATTAATCATAAAGAACACCAGCCAAAAAACTAGCAGTAGATACATACAACGATCAAGAACACCATATACGGTTAAAGTCGGAAGTTTACATACAGCTTAGCCAAATACATTTAATCCTAGTAAAAATTACCCGTCTTAGGTCAGTTAGGATCACCAGTATATTTTAAGAATGTGAAATGTCAGAATAATAGTAGAGGGAATGATTTATTTCAGCTTTTATTTATTTCACCACATTCCCAGTGGATCAGAAGTTGACATACACTCAATTAGTATTTGGTAGCATTGCCTTAAATTGTTTAACTTGGGTCAAACATTTCGGGGAGCCTTGCACAAGCTTCCCACAATAAGTTGGGTGAATGTTGGCCCATTCCTCCTGACAGAGCTGGTGTAACTGGGTCAGGTTTGTAGGCCTCCTTGCTCGCACCTGCTTTTTCAGTTCTGCCCTCAAATGTTCTATAGGATTGAGGTCAGGGCTTTGTGATGGCCACTCCAATACCTTGACTTTGTTGTCCTTAAGCCATTTTGCCACAACTTTGGAAGGATGCTTGGGGTCATTGTCTATCTGGAAGACCCATTTACAACCAAGCTTTAACTTCCTGACTGATGTCTTGAGATGTTGCTTCAATATATCCACATAATTTTCCATCCACATGATGCCATCTATTTTGTGAAGAGCACCAGTCCCTCCTACAGCAAAGCACCCCCACAACATGATGCTGCCACCCCGTGCTTCATGGTTGGGATGGTGTGCTTTGGCTTGCAAGCCTCCCACTTTTTCCTCCAAAACAAAATCATGGTCATTATGGCCAAACAGTTCTATTTTTTTGACATTTCTCCAAAAAGTTCCATCCTTGTCCCCATGTGCAGTTGCGAACCGTAGTCTGGCTTTTTTATGGCGGTTTTGGAGCAGTGGCTTCTTCCTTATGGAGCGGCGTTTCAGGTTATATAGGACCCGATTTACTGTGGATATAGATACCTTTGTACCTGTTTCTTCCAGCATCTTCACAAGGTCCTTTGCTGTTGTTCTGGAATTGATTTGCACTTTTCCCACCAAAGTATGTTCATCTCTAGGACACAGAACGAGTCACCTTCCTGAGCGGTATGACGGCTGCGTGGTCCCATGGTGTTTATACTTGCGTACTATTGTTTGTACAGATGAACGTGGTACCTTCAGGCGTTTGGAAATTGCTCCCAAGGATGAACCAGACTTGTGGAGGTCTGAATATTTTTTTCTGAGGTCTTGGCTGATTTCTTTTGATTTTCCCATGATGTCAAGCAAAGAGGTACTGAGTTTGAAGGTAGGCCTTGAAATACATCCACAGGTACACCTCCAATTGACTGAAAATATGTAAATTAGCCTATTAGAAGCTTCTAAAGCCATGACATCATTTTCTGGAATTTCCCAAGCAGTTTAAAGGCACAGTCAACTTAGTGTATGTAAACTTCTGACCCACTGGAATTGTGATAGTGAATTAATCTGTCTGCAAACAATTGTTAGAAAAATGACAAAGTAGATGTCCTAACCAACTTGCCAAAACTAGTTTGTTAACAAGAAATTTGTGGAGTGGTTGAAAAACTAGTTTTAATGACTCCATCCTAAGTGTATGTAAACTTCTGGCTTCAACTGTAAGTCTTAGAGACATTACAACAGTGTGTGTGAGGAGGTTGAATTAATTGTTATTCTGAGCACTCTGGTACCCTATGCCAAAGCACTACAACAGGAGAAATTGATAAGGAGATTGTAGTCTCAGCAGGGGTAAAAGTATATTTATTTTCCTCCTGGGTACAGAACCTCCTATGTGTGTGCATGTGTACAAAACATTTCATAGAAATACATAATAGAATCTCTATTGGCCTCGAAGTAAATATTACTAATTGAACTCAAATATATGACCTTTTAATGTGGCATAAACACCAGTCATTATGTTTTCATCCGATTGTCAAACAATCAGAAGGGTTCCTGTAGGCTACCCGCACACGACAGCGGATTGTCATTATCCCTACACTTACTTGTACCCTGAAGTGATAAGTCTACTGCGGTCTGTGCGTGTCAGTCGTCTCTGCCTTGGAAAAATGTCAGTGTTTCTACCACAACGCCTTCTAGAGCACATATACCACC
Organism: Oncorhynchus clarkii lewisi; assembly: GCF_045791955.1. Taxonomy (NCBI): domain Eukaryota; kingdom Metazoa; phylum Chordata; class Actinopteri; order Salmoniformes; family Salmonidae; genus Oncorhynchus; species Oncorhynchus clarkii. The sequence goes on along the minus strand of NC_092178.1, from coordinate 13,509,880 downwards.
TGTTTAAGTCCATTTTTTCATACGGCTCACTAGAACTTGGCAATGTGGACAAAATTCCATGTCGTGATAAATTGCCTGAATTGATGAAATAAATCAAATAGTATGTTTAAAATCCATTTTTATTCTAATTTAAAACTACTACTTTGGCAATTGTAGCCATCAATTGTCCCTTTAACCCATATCAGAAAACCTTCTAAATTTCAAACTGTGACATTCCTCTAGTATAGGCTACTTATCGTAATGAAGGATATCAGCAAAATGCCGGCAATAAGTGAGTGATCGGTATGGTCAGTGTCGATCATTTTTGGCTTATCGTTTCAGCTCTATGGCTGACATGATAAATACCCACTGGTTGAACCAACGTGGAAGACAGTTGAACTGACGTTTGTGCCCAGTGGGTAATGTTGTAAAAGCCTACAGTTTTCTTGAAATGTTTTAATTATTGTGATAGGCACATATTTTGCCAGGACAACGTACTGGACCGGCTTACTTTCCCTCCTGGTCATCAGTACGTAATGTTTTCTGTTTCCACACGTTAAAAGTGTGGAGTGGAGGAAATTAATGAAGTAGCCACAAGATGGCGTTTGGTGCCATAAAACCATGGGTATAACTTTTATACAGGGCAAGTAGAGGGTTAACAAAAACAAATGTCAAAATACCAACAACAACAATAATAAACTGAATTAATTAGATAGCAGGCCTCAATTCCAAATAAATGGCTGCAGCAAATGTTTCCTAATGCACACAAGGGGATCTACACCAGAGATTGATATGGACTGCTTGACCTGATTACTAGAGGTAGGTAAACATCTGGCAAACTGACTTTGGTTGCATCAGACCCACTGCTATATCTAGATTCTAGCTCATCCCTTCAAGCCTTCTGAACATGCACAAACTGGTAGTCATTCACAAGGCTGAGAGGGGAACTGAGGAGAGGAATAGAAGAGGACACTAACGTCTCTAGAAACTCCTGTAGACCCTTCATCCGCTGGTTGACCTGATAGGGGTTGTTCAGACTGAAGAACGGATTCCAGGGAGGTAATTTGGGCAACTCTCTGGAAAGAGACAACACGTTGAACACCTTATTGGATACACAAAACATTGTAAAAAATAATAATAATAATGCTTTATAATAAACTCAAGTCATAAGTTTGGACTTCATACAGTGTGACTAGTCGACCCCTGGTAAGGCTACAGTGTGACTAGTCGACCCCTGGTAAGGATACAGTGTGACTAGTCGACCCCTGGTAAGGATACAGTGTGACTAGTCGACCCCTGGTAAGGATACAGTGTGACTAGTCGACCCCTGGTAAGGATACAGTGTGACTAGTCGATACCCTGGTAAGGATACAGTGTGACTAGTCGATACCCTGGTAAGGATACAGTGTGACTAGTCGACCCCTGGTAAGGATACAGTGTGACTAGTCGATACCCTGGTAAGGAAACAATGGGCAAGTGCCTACCCTGTGTATGCATCATTTCTTTAGGAATGAACAAATGATGCAGTGAAGAAGGCCATCAGTGAAGTATCCCAGGGTTATACGTACATGAGCATAGCATTGTCCTGCAGACGCTGCCGGAGCCAAACAAACTCACTGTACTGCCTACGCACACAGGATGTCTTCTTCCTAAAACACATGCTATTGGTCTACACTCAGGAAGCAGGAAGAACAGACAGGAAGGAAGAGGTTGCCAGTAAATCTCCTCAGATTCCTCGTTATATCAGAAGCCGAAGATAATGTTTAATGATGATAATATGATCAAGCGGAGCGTGCCATGCAAGTACAGTACTCACATGTAAACAGATCTCGTAGTCGATGTGCGTGTGCCAGAAGTCATCTTTGTGGAACTGGGGATCTTGGACCCAAACACTGACAAACTCCTTCAAAAGCCCCCAAAACAAAGTGTTGTTCAGAGGCCTCAGATAGAAAAAAAGACAGAAACCACGCACATCCCTATCTTTTCACACAAGAACAATGAGGCCACAGGATAGGAAACCTTTCAGCAGAAATATCACCTAACCTCCTCAATCATCCACGAAAAAAGCAAAATCCACAAAATGAGATTGGCTTAATATGGAGAATGAATAAGATCACCAAAAGCTACAGCATGTGCACATTTTTGTTCCAGACCAGCATCAAAATACTAACCAAGAATATTAGCTCTGGTTAAATAACAAAAGCTCTCCGGGAGCAGGATTAGTGACTACTGCTGTAATAGAGTAATGACAGACGGATCGATCACGCACCTGTTTCATTAGACTGTCAATCCTGTCCATTGTAGAAGGGAATCTGAGGGGACAGAGACAAATTGGGAAACAGTGAGGCAAGAATGAGATTATAACATGTTGTGCTTTCGTCTAGTAACCAGTGTCTCTATGCAGTTATATGAGTCAGTTATATGACACAAAGGGGTTTTTTCACACAGAAAAACAGATGCACTCAGCAATGTTTAATCAAACAGTCAAATTCCACTGTTCTCAACCCAAGATGCCCAAAAGAGCACAGGGAGCATATTTTGGCAAAACAGCAAACCTCAACTGCTTAGAGAAGAACAACCTAAACTGCATGAGCGCTCTAACAACACAAGCCATTGTAAAAAAAAAAAGAAGGTAAAAATGTCCTAGGAAGTGGATTTGCTGCGAGAAGAGAAATCTGCCTTATTCATAAACAGCTTACCCACTCAGTGATAAAACAGCACAACACAGTCCTGTAAACAATACAAAGCCTAGGTAAGCATGTGGCACGCTGCAAAAGAGTAAAGCTACAAGGTATACAGGACTAGGTTAAACACTGACACAAATTCCATTCATATAAAACAAGGTTTATACTGTACTGGCAAACTTTGGAAAGTATAGACCTTTGTAAAGGCCTTTGAGAACGAGTTGAAGTGAACCCTAGAACGCCAAAGATCTTCTGGTGCGTCTGTAAACAGCTGTTCCATTGCGGCTGTAAACAGCTAGCTAGCTAACTTAGTCTAGTTCTCTCAAGGTTCAAATTACAATAGTATTTGCGGGTGGGATGGTCCTTACGTCCAGGGACAAATATATTTTAGAAAATTAAAGTTGACAGATTTCGCAAAGAAGCATCGCATGCATTGTCTGAATGAATATTAACGTTAGCAGCAGGAGGTGGCGGCACCAGGATTATGTGTAGCACATGGTTAACTATAATAGGTGGGTACATTGTTAATGTCAGCTAGCTAGCTACATATAAGTATGATAGACAGCCATCCAATATGTGTTTTCAAACGTTAGCTTGATCTGCTAAAAACAATGTTAGCTACCTAGCTAGTGAACAGATTCAGTCCCAAAGAGAGAAATGGGACAATACAAAAACACGACTGCAGCGGAATATCCAATGGTATATCACCTGAGTATAATGAAGTACGGTCTAATTGAGATGTTTCCTAACCTCGGTTACAGAGACCCGTGAAAGCTGTTACACTGTCTGGGGTTTGCGCCATACAGGGATGGAACTCATACATTACAGGGCTACTCTGCAGTCCATGTAAAAGTGACACTTCACTGTGGTCACTCTCCAGGGTATGTCTCTCTTGCCTCCACTATCCGTGCTCTACCCTTTCGGTTACAATGGATGTGAGATGATTTATGTCATGCATGCCCAATTTAGACATACAGTATGATTGGATTAGTATTGGCCTAGTGGGCATGTCCAATGAATAGGGATGTTACCATTTTCACGATAAACCACAATAAAATTCCTGATGATTATTATTACCGTTTCAAATTATCATTAAAACTGTGTTTGATTACCACGGTTTGAAAAACTCACAGTAAATACTGTCCAGCATCAACCAAAGTTAGCAACAGTCTGACGCAGGCGCAGCGTGCAATGTGGGTTTTGTTTTGGGTGAAAAAACATGGCGGAAGGCAGTGACAGCGCTCTGGAGATTTTTCGGCCTTCTAAGAGGACCAAATCTGAAGTGTGGTCGTATTTGAAGTTTTACAAGAGCGCTGAGGGAAACTTAAATCAAAGATGGTCACCCTGTTTGCAGAACATGCAAAATAAAAATAAATAAAACATTTTTAAAAAATGAATATTATTTTAATCGCTGCGAAAGGACCCTTCAAATCTCTTGAGTCATCTTTGTGACCACCACCAACTTTTAGCTCAATGCATGATGTGGGGACTTCGGAATGTGGGAAAATGTCATGATTTGTCTGTCCAACTGGCTAATAGCTTGTGAATAATGTAAACTGAAGCTTTCAGTGTTATCTACTCTTGTAAAAACACTACACGCTGTTCTTCTGCTGTATGTGTTGTGTGTCTGCAGACTCTATTCACCCATTAAACTACATAACGTGTTATCGTGTGCAGTCACCCAGCCAACATATTTTGTTCAATTAAAATTCAGCCGATGTTGACTTGGTTGTAAAAGTGTTCCAACAGGAGACTCCTATATTTATGTCAATTGTTGGGCTCATTGCAATTACTATCACTGTCTTCTTAAGACTCATTTGTATTTATGTAAATTGTGCATGGGGTTATTGCATATACTCAAATACAACACAGAAAATAGACTGCGTCTGTGTGAATAACAATGTAACACTCAAAATAATAATACATTTACTATTCCCTTGTTTAGAATGGGAGTGCAGCAGGCAAACCTAGTGATGCTACTGGTCCCTCATCTACAGTTGTGACAAACACTGAGCAAGTATTTAAAAAGGCAGGCTGCTTACGCACGCACATCAAAACATACTCAAGACCTCACTGCAGCCCTTTCATATCACATCGCAAAGGACATGATGCCATTTCACATTGTTGAGAGGCCTGGCTTTCTGAGGCTGATGAGGGTTGCCGTGCCTCACTACAAAGTGCCATCACCAACATTATTTTACAAGACTGAAATCCCAAATCCCTGGGGGGGGGGGGGGGGGGGTCGTCAACAAAAAAGACCTGGTCTGCATAACCACAGACAACGCAAAACATGATCAAGGCTTTTGAAGGGTTCTGTGGCTTGGGTGCTTTGGCCATCATTTTAAGCAGGCCATCTCAAGGGCTTTGAAAATTCAGAGAGTTGACACAGCAGTCAAGGCCTGCCATCATCTGGTCCAAGGCTTCTTGCGGAGCTGGAAGAGAAAGAGAGAATTGAGAGAAAAGCAAGCTGCCCTCAAGATGCAACAGAAGGCTCAGATCCATGATGATGTGGTAACCCGATGGGGATCTAAACACAAGATGCTTGAGCGTCTGATGCCCAAGGATGCCGACATAAGTGTCATGGGAGCAACTGTGCCAGCTCCTTGAACCTCTGAGAAAGTTTACAGATGCACTTGCTTCAGAGACACAAGTGACACTGTCTGCCATCAAGCCTGTCCTGGACCACATCACCTATGATGTTCTGGTGGAAAAGGATACAGAGCCATCCCTGACCAGGGAGATGATACGGATACAGAGCCATCCCTGACCAGGGAGATGAAAAGGATACAGAGCCATCCCTGACCAGGGAGAGGAAAAGGATACAGAGACATCCCTGACCAGGGAGATGAAAAGGATACAGAGACATCCCTGACCAGGGAGATGAAAAGGGTAATGAGAGAAGACCTTAACAACAGATACACAGAGAAAGCAAAGAGTCATGCACATGGCTTGTTTCATTGACCCCCGCTTCAAAAGGAGCTTTTTAGATGAGCCTGAGGCTGCAAAAGTTGACACTGACAGCTGTGTCCAGGAGGCCTTGAAGCTGACAGCTGTGTCCAGGAGGCCTTGAAGCTGACAGCTGTGTCCAGGAGGCCTTGAAGCTGACAGCTGTGTCCAGGAGGCCTTGAAGCTGACAGCTGTGTCCAGGAGGCCTTGAAGCTGACAGCTGCACAACTCAGGGAAGAACCACAAAGCACCAGCAGCACCTCCACCACCAACACCCCCACAGCGGCATCGGAGGGGAAAGGCCTGGCTGGGATGCTGAGAAAGATCACCTTGACAGAGTGAAAGAAGCGATCAAGGTCTACCTGTCTCTGCCACCCATTCCAGCAGAACAGGATCCACTGGTGTGGTGGAGGGGCCATGCATCAGAGCTGCCTCACCTTGCCAGGAAGCTTTGGTGTATCCGAGCAACCAGTGTGCCATCAGAGAGTGTTCAGTGCCAGCAGGCACATTGTTCTTACATGCACATTGGATGTGTTTACAGATGGTTGTATTGTTCTTACATGCACATTGGATGTGTTGACATATGGTTGTATTGTTCTTACATGCACATTGGATGTGTTTACATATGGTTGTATTGTTCTGACATGCACATTGGATGTGTTTACATATGGTTGTATTGTTCTGACATGCACATTGGATGTGTTTACATATGGTTGTATTGTTCTTACATGCACATTGGATGTGTTGACATATGGTTGTATTGTTCTTACATGCACATTGCTTTACTTGTGTTGCTTTTATATGCACATTTGATTTGCTTACTTAAGGTTGTGTTCATTTAAACCTGCACTAGGGAAACTTTTACCTCATGGTGCCATCTTTAACATTACTGTTATTATTTAAATGTTTATCTACACAAAAAAGTGCTGCTATTTTATTTGTTTGTTGATTTCAATATAAAACTTGGTGAAATGATTTCAGTTTAAAAAAATGTAAAATCCTGTCTCAGAGCTCTTCAGACAATTGCTTCGACATCATGGCTTGGTTTTTGCTCTGACATGCACTGTCAACTGTGGGACCTTCTATAGACAGGTTGTGTGCCTTTCCAAATCATGTTCAATCAATTGACTTGACCACAGGTGGACTCCCATCTCAAAGATGATCAATGGAAACAGGATGCACCTGAGCTAAATTTCGATTGTCATAGCAAATGGTCTGAATATTTATGTACATTTTTAATACATTTGTAAAAATTTCTAAAACCTGTTTTTGCTTTGTCATTATTGGGTATTGTGTGTAGGTTGATATTTTTCTTCTATTTAATCCATTTTAGAATAAGGCTGTCACATAACAAAATGTGGAAAAAGGGAAGGTCTGAATACTCCGAATGCACCGTATACACAAAGTATGTGGACACCCCTTTGAATTAGTGGATTCGGCTATTTCAACCACTGTATAGTGTATCATAGAATGCCTCCTTTCCAACAAGGGAGTTTGTCAAATTTCTGCCCTGCTAGAGCTGCTCCGGTCAACTGTAAGTGTCGTTATTGTAAAGTGGAAACGTCTAGGAGCAACACCGGCTCAGCCGCGAAGTGGTAGGCCACACAAGCTCACAGAACAGGATCGCCGAGTGCTGAAGCACGTAAAAATCTGTCGAACGCCATCTGCCCCAATGCATTGTGCCAACTGTAACGTTTGGTGGAGGAATAATGGTCTGGGGCTGTTATTCCATGTGAAGGGAATTCTTAACGCTATAGCATACATTGACATTCTAGACAATTCTGTGCTTCCAACTTTGTGGAAGGCCCTTTCCTGTTTCAGCATGACAATGCTCCCGTGCACAAAATGAAGTCCATACAGAAATGGTTTGTCGAGATCAGTGTGGAAGAACTTGACTGGCCTGCGCAAAGCCCTGACCTCAACCCCAACGAACATTTGAATGAATTGGAACACCGACTACGAACCAGGCCTAATCTCCCAACCTCACTAATGCTCGTGGCTAAATGGAAGCAAGTCCTGGCAGCAAAAGGGGGGGGGGGGGGGTAATTCCTGCAGCTAGCTGACTTATGTAAACAATGTGGCTGTCAAACATTGGAATCGTATGCTAGCTACATTTAGTTTAGTTATATTTTTGGCTGTCGTGTTAGAAATTCATCTAGCTGGCTAACAAGGTAAGCTGATTTTTCCTCTACATCATGCTAGCTAGCTCTGTGGTTACTTGCTGTGCTAGCCAAATGTAACACCACCAGAGCAAAGCGGATAATAAAACAGGAAATTAACTGTCTGATTATGTTGTTTAGTGGATCTGGTAGCAACAAGTCAATGTGTATATATAACTATTTTCTTCTGTTTTAGTTTTTGGGGGATCAAGAAACACGAACTTGTGATTGCTAGCCAACTAGCTAGCTATAAGCGCTGGATGTGTACTGGTGAACCTCTTGGTTGCGTGTGTATTATAGAATGTGCTATTGTTTTGACAATTGAAAGGGTCTATTAAAGAGACAGAACATCGAAGAAGAACTGGGCAAAAGACATGCTACAATAGGCAAATGTTAATTGGACATCAATGGATATTGGTTTGTTGAGAAAATAAATCAAGAACTGCTAAAACATTTCCCACTTCTAATGAAATAACACTGAACATTTGAATTAATAATGAGATTTATAGAACCTGGGAGACTATTTCTTTATCCATGTGGCCCCGGGCCCTAGGGGACATCTTGTTTTTGGAGAGCCAATCTTTCAGGGTACAGTGGAGACTCATTTTTCCTTACAACAAGAGCTATTCACATTTCAGAGAGACTCATGTTTCCTCCACTCACTGCCACTTCCAAGAACTGAGGACAGGGTACAGGGATAATTAACCTACTCAAGCAGTGCCCTGTCTAATGCCAACCTCTCAACAGAAAAGGCTATCAACTAACCCAATCCTACTAAACATCACATGATATTATTCGTGCCACTATTGGCCAGTTAACAGCACAACAGATCATCTAATTTACTGAGATTGAGTTAAACTCCCTATGCATGGCTAACTTTACACAGCATGACTGACTGATAACATGTAGATATGCATCAACAAATCTGCCAAATCAGTTATCTGCCACAGAATTGAATACATTGCGTATAATTCTATGGTAACCTATTAATAACAATTCAATAGTCATTGTACCAGGAAAGCAGAGCTGTGTCTGAATTCTTGTTCACATTGGCAGTTTGAAGTGACTCAAATCAACAACAACAAAAATTGCATATACAATATTCATTTTTTTCCCTGCAGTCTGATAATCCAAGCTACATTTCAAACTCCCTTCGTTAGTGGTTTGAAGTCAGACAAATCTTATTCCTGCCCATGCGACTTGGTCAAATCTGATTTACTTGCCCTCAACTGTTTTTTAGACTTAATTGGCATATCTTGATTCTTGCTAATTACTCTGTTGGCAGTTTTCACAGAAAATGTGGTAGCTAACACGCTTGTTATTTGTTTACAAACAAATTAGTGAATGTGCTAGAAAACTAAACAGCTGCTGTGGCTAGCTAAAAAGGCCTCGTTTTGAAAGAAAGATCATCTCATCCTTTGAGGCTTTAAGTGTTCTTACACTTTGATTTTAAACATTCAAAGCTACTGGGAAACGTCCATGGCAGACTTTGTTGTCACCTTATCTTGCTACATATTTTTTGATTGATAGGAAGCATGAGCACCACCAATCCGGCGACACCACCGTGCACACACCTGTCGTTACTATGACAACTAGTGTAGCCATGTCAGCAAATGACTGCCATCTAAAAACTAAAAACACACACACACACACACAAATCCGATTTGGTTACTTGCTGTTTGGACAGTCAGTATTCCAAAACGGATTTAAAAACAAAACTGATTTGAGCATTAAGGCAGTGTGAACAATGCTTGATAGCATCAAGCAGCTTAGGGCTGTTTACAACCAGAGCTCAATCAAAATAGCAAAAATGTTTCTAGGATGTGCAAATTAAAGTATAAATTACGGGAAGTCCACCATAACGAAATTACGACTCCGATGTTTCACTTTAAAATGTATGCCAACCAAAAAACATTGATTTCAAAGTTTAACAAATCATGAAACTTTATGCACAATGACTGCTTTGAACAATTTACACAGTAAAAAAAAAAACGTGGAAAAACTACAGATGCAAAGTTTGGTAACAGAATTACGGTAAAATCTCCCTCAGTTCTCCCTGTATATGCAGTTCTTCCTGTAAATGTGTTTTTGTAAAAATGTCGCTAGAAATTGTTAAAAGTAGCCTGATTTGTTCAACCTTGAAATTAATGGTTTTTGGAATTGCCCTTATACAACTACTTGAACAACATCCTAATGTTTGAAAAGAGACAGCCTTTCTTCATTATGTTGAGTTATATTTTACAGTTACAAAAATGTATTTGTTGCGAATGTAATGCGAGTTTGCTTGGAAGCAATTGGAGAAAGTGTGACAAACAGACAGGTATGTTCGCCTGCAATAAGGTTCAATTCTACACATAGATAGGCTAAGCAGCAATAACATAAATCACGCTGCAAAATTCTGTTGAATTACAAAACAATTGAGAAATTGTGATTGCCTTCGAGGTAGACTAAATTTGATTGGCATTTGAACCGTTGCAAACGCACGAGCCACACGTTAGAAACACACCAGGGAAACCATGGCAATTGGATAACTTCTCACCAAATGAAAAGCATGCTTATCTCTGGTAATATAGCACAACGTTTCTTTTTACCCTTCAGCTGGCAATTCGCTCGATAGGACTTGGTGCCGCTGGGGCGGACTTGATTTCTTCGCTGCTTGCTCTGTTCGCGGTTAAACCGACTGTAGTTGTTGTCTGAAGAACTTGAGGATGACGCGCCCGCTCTGTTCATTCATTTTGCTCGTGCACGTTCCTGGTCTGAAATCAGGGAGTATTTTAACCAAAACTTCAGTGCACAACAACGCATTTAAAAACAAATCGAACAATCCTTTGACTGAGCTACAGGAGAGGATACATCTTTCTTTGCTGAACACTGGAGGCGACGAAATAAGGGAGCCCATTCATTTTCAATGAAGGGAAACAAATTTGGCTGGGAAGCAAAGTGGGCGGGGGACCGTGACCAGGTTAGGACCAACATTTGAAAGCCTAACTTTTGTTCAATACCTACATCGTGTACTCCGCGACATCACCGTGCTATTGACCAATCGTAGCTCACTATAGCTTCCAGCCCCTACTGCATTTTGCCGGCGGCAGGTAGCCTAGTGGTCAGAGCTGTTGGACCAGTAAACGAAAGGTTTCTAGATCAAATCCCCGAGCTGACGAGGTAAACATCTGTTGTTCTGCCCCTGAACAAGGCAGTTAACCCACTGTTCCAGGGCCATCATTGTAAATAAGAATTTCTTCTTAACTGACATGCCTGTTTAAATAAGTAAAACATAGACTCCTAGCACTATGTAGCCTGCTTCCTAGCACCAAGATGAGGGCGAAGCAAGCTTGGCTATCTGCATTTATTGAATTTGGCCTTTACTATTGTAGCCTTTACGCATTGAATAACACGTTCTGGAATGTAAAAAAGAAATCATGAGGAATAAGGTTTTGAAGTGTCTGTCCTATATCTAGGAGATATAAGAAAGCTCAGGAAATAAATATGTTTTTTGGCACAAAAATGGTCCTGGCTTACCTTCAGATGAGTGGGGGTCGTAGAGCAGAACGGTGTGAGAGTGGGGTCATAGTTACTAGGCCAAACCTTTCGGACTCTACGTACGTTTTTGTGAGAAAGGCCGGCATCTGCGGATGTTCTGGATGTCTCTATTTTAAACTGACAGATTTTGATGGACATTTTTGTATTATGTTAATGAGATTGACGCATGTGTGCATCAATAGACTCTTAAGTATTTTAAGGACAACTTCCTTATTATGATAATGACTTATCAACCATCACATGCAGAAACAAAGAAGAAGAAAATGGATGGATGGATGAAAATGGATGGATGGATGAAAATGGATGGATGGATGAGAGCAAATCCCTTATGCTTCTGTCATTGTCTTTTCAGATCAGTGCAGTTGAAGAAAAGGAGTCAAGGAGAGGAGCCAAGGAAAGAAAGACACTTAAGTCTATAGAGGCTTCTTAGGACAACCACTGGACTTGGACATAACAGTCCATGTTGATTCTTATCCATATAACTTAATCTATGGCTGTCCTTACAAACCTAGAAGAGTATGATGCACTAAATGTGATGGTAGAATACAAAGTGCTGCCAAAGACAATTAAATTGATACAGCTGGGATTATCAATAAATCCAAAATATCCTGTGAGCAACCAGTTGGTCAAAAGTCAAAATATCCATGACACACAATCAGATTTAGGATGTTATAGGAATTTTTCAATCTTTATTTATACGTTTTCACCTTCATCATGTTTTGTGGGTTAACCCTATAGCTGATCAAAGGTTGTGCAATAGATGTAGGTCAACATATAAGCATCTACTACTGTAGTAGTCCTACATCTCTGGTTTGTCAGCTACTGTCTAGTTCTAGACCTAGGCTCTGTCCCAAATGGACCATGTCCCCTATGAAGTGCACTACTTTTGACCAGGGTCCATAGTGCACATGGGCCTCGGTAAAATGTAGTGCACTATATAGGTAATAGGGTGAAATTTGGGATGAATCCCTAGTCTGTCCATCTACAAGTACTTAACTAGATTTGCCTGATTGAGCATAGGACTCTGCCTGATGTGGAACTGCTGCCAGGAAGCCTGGATGCCATTGTGATGCTGCAACACAATGTCAACATTCTAACCCTAGCCCAGACGGAATGCACTTATCCTGTCTAATCGTCTGCCTCTCATAACATTTAGAAAGTACTGTATGTTGTGGACGTATGCCTAACTTGTCGAATGTGCTCCTTGAAACAAATGTCAGCATAGAGCCCTGCATTGCATTAGTCCCCACAGCATGAGAGCTCATTCTTCACAAGCAGTCCAGGTGTCACGTGGGCTGGCCAGCCATGGGGTGGTAACAAAATAGGTACATATGATAAGAGGGCAATGCACACCAGCAGTTTCCAGGTGGGATTTTAGCTGTTGAATGGCCTCCGGACATGTGGCAGTCCAGTGGGGGACTGATGGTAGAGTGGACCTATCGAGGACAGATTCAGGATGGCATTGACATTAGAGAGGTGTGTTGGTTCAATGTGGTGAACACTTGCCTTATGATTTTGTCATCATCTGTAGTTGCATCCTCCCCCTACAACAAGTCAACATGTACGGCAACTCCAGGGCAGACAGCCAGGATAATAAATATTCATATTGATATTTCAGCCTATCGTATCTCAGTGTTTACAGGTCCTTAATTCCAAGATGCATTCATATAACCCATTGCTGTTTGTTTGTGTATGTAGGGTAGATAACTGACTACTAGTATTCCTGAATTCTAGCAATAGCAGAGCTTGCAATAATTATTGTTTTATCTTTATTTAACTAGGAAAGTCAGTTAAGAATAAATTCTCATTTACAGCGATGGTTTACCCCGGCCAAACCCTAACCCGGACAACACTGAGCAAATTGTGCGCAACCCTATGGGACTCCCAATCACGGCCGGTTGTGATACAGCCTGGAATCAAACCAGGGTCTGTAGTGACGCCTTTAGCACTGCGATGTAGTGCCTTAGACCGCTGCGCCACTCAGGAGCCCAAGTTGCCAGTTGCCTGAGGGAAGCCACAGTTTTGACGAGCTGTCGTTGTGGAAACATCCCAGAGGCCAGAGGACGTTGCTATAAAAACTCCTTGTATTGTATCATTGAGGTCTAAAGTCCATCTCTGGCCCCTAATGCCAGTCATGGGACCTCTGTTCCCGCAGCTGCCATGCTATCCATGCCAGCTGGGCAGCAGAGAGAGAAAAAAGCCTCCCTGTGTTGCCTCCTCCAAAATACAAAAATGTAATTTGATGGAGGTAACCACTCGAACAAACTTTGTAAACTCTATGATCCATACCTCCCAGAGAGACAACTGGTTCCTGACCTTTGGGATCAGGTCATAGTGACATTATCAACATTAGTGATCAGTGGAGTCAGAAAGGGAAATGGAATTCTGTCAGTCTTTCATTCTTGTGGGACTTTCCCTACCTAATTTGACTTTGGGGTTCAATGAATTGTCATATCTGTCTGATCTCCTCTTTCAGGGAATTAGTGACTGCTGTCACTCACCGAAGACTATTAAGAAAGTCTGTGAAGAGTAGGCTAGCTTTCATGGCCTTTACAGATTCATTCAGTGTATTCTACTGTGTTCAAGGACTCAAATGCATTGCATTATGAGGAAAAAGTGACTACAACAGCACAAAGTAGATGTTAAGTCTTATTTATGATGACCCTACTAAACATTCCTAAGAGGAAATAAGAATTATGGTGGGCCCATGATGTTTACATTTTAATTTTAATATCAATAGTTAAAATAATGAGGTTCGATGAACCACAGAATGGAGTGGGTCTGAACAGATATGGGAAACTGACCCTGCTTTTGTATGTCCACAGACAGGTTTGACAAACATTTAATAATGTATGTATATATTTATTTTGTCATTTTTTGGGTCTCTCAACTTACCACTGAGAGTTAGAATAGTAGAATACACAAGGTGCAATTTGGAAACTTGGTTGTGCATCAGCTGTCACTCAATTAGCCCATGTCAGCTAGACATACATTTGTAAAATTAGTAAACGTAAATTAGTCTTGTGGCCAGCTATCTAAACTTTTAGTAAGCATGGTGGAATTACTGACCATGGTGGGGCCCATTGTTCATCAGTTATCATATTAAAAACGGTAAACATTTGCCTCCACTCTATGGCAAAATGTGTAGAGTTGCAGGAAATGAGCTGAAAAAAAGAGGCAGGTAAGGGTCATTTAAAGGTGTTTTTTCTCAGGTAAAGGTTAACCTCATCATTTAGGTGACAGTGTCAAAGTTCAACGTCTATCTGCTACAGGTTAGTGGTTGTCCCAAACCATTGATCTAAGGTTTTTATATAATGGGCTAGGCTAGGATTGAATTAGGGTAGGATAAGCTGATCCTACATCTGTAGTTGGGAGCTTGGTGTTACATCTAAACTCTAGTAATTGAGGAGATTTTCAGAATGTTTCTTTGTTTGAACAAATTAGAAATGCATTAACCAGTGTTGCAATCAGTAATCCTGTTTATTTCAGGAAAATGAGAGTCAACCTGGCTGGAAAATGCTGCATAGTCAGAAGTTTGGCACATCTGAGAAATGTGACTAAAACATGTGCTTAGAGCAGGTGAGCTATTCAGTATTATAAACTGGGTGGTTCAGGCCCTGAATGCGGATTGGCTGACAGCCGTGTTATATCAGGGCTGATGATGATGTTGATGAAGATAATGATGTTTCTTACAGGGTGGTCGATGTATCAAGGGCCCACAGGGAGCCGTTGGCAAGAAGGGAGAGAACGTGAGTGAACAAAATAACTTCACACTTGTATTTCACACTATGGTCTGTTTTCTGCTATTATTACAATTTATAAACTGGGTGGTTTGAGCCCTGAATGCTGATTGGCTGACAGCTGTGGTATATCAGACCATATATACCACGGGTATGACAAATCAGTTATTTTTACTGCTCTAATTACTTTGGTAACCAGTTTATGATAGCAATAAGGCACCTCGGGGTTTGTGGTATATGGCCAATATACCACGGCTAAGGGCTGTGTCCAGGCATTGCGTCGTGCATAAGAACAGCCCTTAGCCGTGGTATATTGGCCATATACTTGGGCCTTATTACTTAAACGTTTCCCCAAATGGTGGCTGCTGTCTAAAGACTGATAGCCAGTGTGTGCTGCATGTGTTTTGAATGTGATAGCAAACAATCAAAACAGGACAGTAACATTCCCCACAGAACAATGAAAAGAGAGATTAAAACATCTGCTGTTAAATGGAAATGTTATAAACAAGATAGCCCATTGTTTTTATCATTAGACATTGTTTTGATAAACATTCTGGAATGTTCTCAGCCTCTACGAGCCGAAGGTATGTTGGCCCTTGCCAAACTGAAGAAACAAAATAGCAACCATATTTCCCCATTCCAGAGAGGTACATCACATAACAGGATCACCAACTTTAGTCAACATTCAAATAGCTCAGTTTCCAGGATGTCACTAAGCCACCTTTGTCACATGTAGGCTACATTATAGATACAATTCATTACCTGCTTTTATACAATGGGAAATGGGGGTATAGGAAACACTGGAGATATTTGGCACACCATCACTATTAGGGACCAACATGTATAAGTTTATTGTTTGGGTAGGTCAATAGTCTTTCAACAAGACACCTCAGTAATTCATAATTTCATGTGTTCTGTAATTTTGCTATTCAGACTCATCTATTTTTATGTAAACACCATCCAACAATAAAGACTTGAGGTAACTATTTTCTAAATCAGCTTCCCTAGTGACAATGACTGACTGCCGTCACCTACTGGTAGAATTTTACAATGCACAAAACAGATAAGCAATTCACTGCCTCCTTTCATGTCAGGGACAATTGGTCAGACAATGACGGGTTAAAGCAACAACAAAAAATCCTATGACAGAAATTTAAGTCGATCTCAAATTGATTGTCTGGTGTCAAGTTAACCTCCCCTTTTATGTAAGACAGTCATGACTATCATGCTTCTAGGGAAAAAGGTTCATTTTGTACATTTATTAAACTGCGAGTTTGACCAATTCCAGTCCCCTTGCTTAGGTGGTCCGGGGTCCTCCCTGGGAGAATTTTTATGTAGAAGGAACCCCCCCCATCCTCAGACGATCTTCGCAGGTGAAGAAGCTGGATGTGGAGGTCATGGTCTGGTGTGGTTACATGTAGTCTGTGGATGTGAGGACGGTTGGACATACTGCCTAATTCTCTAAAACAACGTTGGAGGAAGTTTATGGTAGAGCAATTAACATTAAATTCTCTGGCAACAGCTCTGGTGGACATCTCTCAGTCAGCTTGCCAATTGGCGTTCCCTCAAAACTTGAGACATCTGTGAGATTGTGTTGTGTGACAAAACTGCACTTTTTTAAGGTGCACCTGTGTAATGATAATGCTGTTTAATCAGCTTCTTAATATTCCACACGTGTCAGAGGGGTGGATTATCTTGGCAAAGGAGAAATGCTCACTAATAGGGATGTAAAACTAATTTGTGCACAAAATGTGAGAAAAATAATATTTTTGGGACCGACACTTTACCTGTTGCGTTTATATTTTTGTTCAGTGTATTATTCACTCCAAACATTTGAATTTGTTTCTACGAAAAAGTATGTCATTGCCCTTTGAAGACGACGTTGCCACTTTAAGAGCTCTGTTGCTCTTGAAGCTCAGGTTGTAAAACGATGCCCTACGCGCAACTGAAGGAGTAGAGAAATAAACGTATTAGCAATGTAAAACTGGGAGCCCCCTCTTTAACAAAGGCGAAACTGCTTTCAAACGTGTTTTCCCGCGACTGCATTAAGAATTGTTGTGCATGAACTGTTAACCTCCAATGGCTCTTGCAACTTGAATGCGTCTGAGAGGAATATTTATCTCGCATAGAACAAACAAGTCCACTATGGGGTTGTCCGAGGATGTAACTTGGATGTAACTTGTAACTTACATCCTGAGTGGTAAAGTACAGTTTTTGAATTATTTTGCCAGCAGCTAAAGTAGCTGTATTTTATTTTTAATTAACCTTTATATAACTAGGCAAGTCAGTTAAGAACAAATTCTTATTTACAATGACGGGCTACCAACTCGTGCGGGACGGGCCTGGGTCATTTAAAAAAAAAGATATACAGGTCAAAACACAACACTACACTATATAAAGAGATACCAAAGATAACAACACAGCAAGGCAGCAACACAACATGGTAGCAGCACAAAACATAGTACAAACATTATTGGGCAAAGACAACAGCACAAAGGGCAAGAAGGTAGGGACAACAATACATCACGCAAAGCAGCCACAACTCTCAGTAAGAGTGTCCATGATTGAGTCTTTGAATGAAGAGATAAAACTGTCCAGTTTGAGTGTTTTATGCAGCTTGTTCCAGTCGCTAGCTGCAGCGAACTGAAAAGACGAGAGACCCAGGGATGTGTGTGCTTTGGGAACCTGTGTGCTTTAACAGAAAGTGACTGACAGAACGGGTGTTGAATGTGGAGGATGAGGGCTGCAGTAGATATAAAAACTTTTCGCCTACGACCAAAAATGAATTCTAAAATTTTAGGGGTTCTCGCCTCGAGAGGCGATACCTTGGTAAAAGGGGACCCCAAAATTTTCCATACAAAACTTATGGGCTCATATCAAAGAGGAGGTAAAATAAATGACATCTAGGGTCAAAGGTCAAAATTCCAGGTAGTCAAGGTCAGGGTGTTGAGGGTTTTATAAATAAGCATCAACCAGTGGTTCTTGCGACGGGTATACAGAGATGAACAGGTTACAGAGGATAGAATACAGTGATGTGTCCTATAAGGAGCATTGAGGGCAAATCTGAAGGCCGAATGGTAAAGAACATCTAGCCGCTCGAGAGCCCCCTTACCTGCCGATCTCAAAATTATGTCTCCGTAATCTAGCATGGGTAGGATGGTCATCTGAATCAGGGTTAGTTTGGCAACTAGGGTGAAAGAGGCGCGATTACAATATATATTTTTATTTTTTTTATTCACCTTTATTTAACCAGGTAGGCTAGTTGAGAACAAGTTCTCATTTGCAACTGCGACCTGGCCAAGATAAAGCGTAGCAATTCAACACATACAACAACACAGAGTTACACATGGAACAAACAAAACATACAGTCAATGATACAGTAGAACAAAATAAAATAAAAGGTCTATATACAGTGAGTGCAAATGAGGTAAGTTAAGGAAATAAATAGGCCATGGTGGCGAAGTAATTACAATATAGCAATTAAACACTGGAATGGTAGATCGGCAGAAGATGAATTAGCAGGTAGAGATACTGGGGTGCAAAGGAGCAAAATAAATAAGTAAATAAATACCAGTATGGGGATGAGGTAGGAAGATAGATGGGCTGTTTACAAATAGACTAAGTACAGGTGCAGTGATCTGTAAACTGCTCTGACAGCTGGTGCTTAAAGCTAGTGAGGGAGATGTGAGTCTCCAGCTTCAGAGATTTTCGCAATTCGTTCCAGTCATGGGCAGCAGAGAGCTGGAAGGAAAGACAACCAAAGGAGGAATTGGCTTTGGGGGTGACCAGTGAGATATACCTGCTGGAGCGCGTGCTACGAGTGGGTGCTGCTATGGTGACCAGTGAGCTGAGATAAGGCGGGGCTTTACCTAGCAGAGACTGTAGATAACCTGTAGCCAGTGGGTTTGGCGACGGGTAAGAAGCGAGGGCCAACCAACGAGAGCGTACAGGTCGCAATGGTGGGTAGTGTATGGGGCTTTGGTGACAAAACTGATGGCACTGTGATAGACCGCATCCAGTTTGTTGAGTAGAGTGTTGGAGGCTATTTTATAGATGACATCACCGAAGTCGAGGATCGGTAGGATGGTCAGTTTTACGAGGGTATGTTTGGCAGCATGAGTGAAGGATGCTTTGTTGCGATATAGGAAGCCGATTCTAGATTTAATTTTGGATTGGAGATGCTTAATGTGAGTCTGGAAGGAGAGTTTACAGTCTAACCAGACACCCAGGTATTTGTAGTTGTCCACGTATTCTAAGTCAGAGCCGTCCAGAGTTGTGATGCTGGACGGGCGAGCAGGTGCGGTCGATCGAAAAGCATGCATTTAGTTTTACTTGCGTTTAAGAGCAGTTGGAGGCCACGGAAGGAGAGTTGTATGGTATTGAAGCTCGTCTGGAGGTTAATTAACACAGCGTCCAAGGAGGGGCCAGAAGTATACAGAATGGTGTCGTCTGCGTAGAGGTGGATCAGAGAATCACCAGCAGCAAGAGCAACATCATTGATGTATACAGAAAAGAGAGTCGGCCCGAGAATTGAACCCTGTGGCACTGTCAGAGGTCCAGACAATAGAGGAAACCAAGTCTAGATTTAACTTTAGGCTGCAGCTTTTATATGTGCTGAGAGAAGGACAGTGTATCGTCTAGCCATACTCCCAAGTACTTGTATGAGGTGACTACCTCAAGCTCTAAACCCTCAGAGGTAGTAATCATACCTGTGGGGAGAGGGGCATTCTTCTTACCAAACCACTTGACCTTTGTTTTGAAGGTGTTCAGAACAAGGTTACGGGTAGAGAAAGCTTGTTGGACACTAAAAAAGCTTTGATGTAGAGCATTTAACACAAAATCAGAGGAGAACCCAGCTGAGTGTAAGACTGTATCATCTGCATATAAATGGATGAGAGAGCTTCCTACTGCCTGAGCTATGTTGTTGATGTACATTGAGAAGCCTTGGGGTACTCCCTTGGTGACAGGCAGTGGCTGAGACAGCAGATTTTCTGACTTTATACACTGCACTCTTTGAGAGAGGTAGTTCGCTAACCAGGCCAAAGACACCAATACTCCTTAGCCAGCCCACAATAATGGAATGGTCTACTGTATCAAAAGCTTTGGCCAAGTCAATAAAAATAGCAGCGCAACATTGCTTAGAATCAAGGGCAATGGTGACATCATTGAGGACCTTTAAGATTGCAGTGACACATCCATAACCTGAGTGGAAACCAGATTGCATATCAGAGAGTATACTATAGGCATCAAGAAAGCCAGTCAGTTGATTATCGACAAGTTTTTCCAACACTTTCGATAAACAGGGCAAAATAGAAATAGGCCTATAACAGTTAGGATCAGCTTGATCTCCCCTCTAAATAAAGGACCAACCTTGGCTGCCTTTCAAGCAATGGGAACATCCCCAGAAAGGAGAGACAGGCTTGGCGATGATAGGGGCAGCAACCTTAAAGAAGAAAGGGTCTAAACCATCTGACCCAGATGTTTTTTGGGGGTCAAGTTTAAGCAGCTCCTTTAGCACCTCAGACTCAGTGACTGCCTGCAGGGAGAAACTTTGTAGCGGGGTAGGGGAAAAAGAGGGAGAAGCATTGGGGAAAGTTGCAATAGAAGGGGTGGGAGATGAGGAAATGTTGGATTGGTAAGGAGGCATGGCTGAGTCAAATAGGAGTCCTGACTTAATGAAGTGGTGATTAAAGAGCTCAGCCATGTGCTTCTTGTCAGTAACAACCACATCAACATTAAGGGACATGGGCAGCTGTGAGGAGGATTTCATCTCCAGGTCTTTAACCATTTTCCAGAACTTCTTGGGGTTAGACCCACAGAGAGAGAAAAGTAACTTAAAGTAACTAATTTGGTCCTCCGGATAGCCTGAGTGCACTTATTTCTCATTTGCCTGAACGAGAGCCAGTCTGTCTGAGTGTGCGTGTGCCGAGCCTTTCGCCAAATGCAATTATTGAGGCGGAGTAACTCTGCAAGATCACGGTCGAATCTGTTTTTAATTCTCATTTTCTTTATGGGGGCGGGTTAACAATACCACTGAAAATATAAAAAAATAAGTTCCAAGTGTCTTTGACAGAGGGAATCAAGCTTATTCTTAACCATTTTACAGAGGTCAGTTCATTATGACATGCTCATTCAAGTTTTTTTAGCGAGCGACTATGACAAATCAGGACAGGTCATTTCACTGTGCAGCCATTACGAACACAGGCTGTAAAACAATGATCAGTGAGGTCATTACAGAAAACACCAGACTGATACTAACAGTTGAAGTGGGAAGTTTACATACACTTAGGTTGGAGTCATTAAAACTCATTTTTCAACCACTCCACAAATGTCTTGTTACAAACCATAGTTTTGGCAAGTCGGTTAGGACATCTACTTTGTGCATGACACAAGTCATGTTTCAACAATTGTTTACAGACAGATTATTTCACTTATCAATCACTGTATCACAATTCCAGTGGGTCAGAAGTTTACATACACTACGTTGACTGTGCCTTTAAACAGCTTGGAAAATTCCAGAAAATGATGTCATGGCTTTAGAAGCTTCTGATAGGCTATTTGACATCATTTGAGTCAATTTGAGGTGTACCTGTGGATGTGTTTCAAGGCCAACCTTCAAACTCACTGCTTCTTTGTTTGACATCATGGGAAAATCAAAAGAAATCAGCCCAGACCTCAGATTTTTTTTTGTAGACCTCCACAAGTCTGGTTCATCCTTGGGAGCAATTTCCAAACCACGTTCATTACAGAAAACACCAAACTGATACTAACAGTTGAAGTCTGAAGTTTATATACACTTCGGTTGGAGTCATTAAAACTCGTTTTTCAACCACTCCACAAATTTCTTGTTAACAAACTATAGTTTTGGCAAGTCGGTTAGGACATCTACTTTGTGCATGACACAAATACTTTTCCAAACAATTGTTTACAGACCAATTATTTCACCTTGAAGTCACTGTATCACAATTCAGTCTGGTTCATCCTTGGGAGCAATTTCTAAACCACGTTCATCTGTACAAACAATAGTACGAAAGTACAAACACCATGGGACCACCCAGCCGTCATACCGCTCAGGAAGGAGAAGCCTTCTGTGTCCTGGAGATGAACGTACTTTGGTGTGAAAAGTGCAAATCAATCCCAGAACGACAGCAAAGGACCTGAAGATGCTGGAGGAAACAGGTACAAAAGTATCTATATCCACAGTAAAACAAGTCCTATATTGACATAACCTGAAAGGCCCCTCAGCAAGGAAGAAGCCACTGCTCCAAAAGCACCATTAAAAATCCAGACTACGGTTTCCTACTGCACATGGGGACAAAGATCGTACTTTTTGAGTGTATGTAAACTTCTGACCCACTGGGAATGTGATGAAAGAAATAAAAGCTGGAATAAATCATTCTCTCTACTATTATTCTGACATTTCATATTCTTAAAATAAAGTGGTGATCCTAACTGACCTAAACCATGGAAGTTTTACTCAGATTAAATGTCAGGAATTGTGAAAAACTGAGTTTAAATGTATTTGGCTAAGGTGTATGTAAACTTCCGACTTCAACTGTATAAGGATTATTTGTGAGGATAACAAAGAGAGTAGCCTTTTCTGGGTGTTTGTAGTCATACCTTGTGGGATTGGTAACAATCTGAGAAAGATTTAGGGAGTCCCATTGTTTTAGGACCTGGTCAGGTGGTTTAAGCATTTCCCAGTTTAAGTCACCTAGCAGGACAAATTCATACTTAGTGTAAGGGGCCAGGAGAGAGTTTAGGGCAGGTAGGGTACAGGCCGGTGCTGATGGAGGACGATAGCACCCAGAAACGGTCAAAGAGCTATTTGAATGTTTAAAGCTTAAAACCAGCAAATCAAATAGTTTGGGGACAGATTTGGAGACAATCGAGCAGTGAAGGTGATCATTGGTAAAGATTGCCACTCCCCCACCTTTGGAAGATATGTCTTGCCGAAAAAGGTTATAACCAGAAAGGTTAACAGTATTCAGTATTCAAAACACTCTTCTTTAACCATATCTCAGTAATGCATGTCAGTTCAGTGCACACAGCATAACACAAAATTACAAATACATTTGTAGAACAGACACAGCCTGTCTGTATTGGCCTAAAGCCATATTTGCACGGAAGAAGTTTGGTTATGTATTTATTACCCAAGCATGCCCGTTTTCCCAGTGGACTATTTGGCCGGGGTTAGTTTTACCAAACTGCGCACATAATTATTTTTTTCCCCCTCACTCAAAATGGACTGTTATGACGGAAGCCTGGAGGCTCTTCTAGGAGTGAAGATATTTAAAATGTCTAGGGAGAGAATAACATTGGCCGTCAGTTTGGAGAAAGTCAAAATAATGCATATCAACAAGACCCATGAACTGTAACCTGTGCAGACAATTAATTGACAGTATTTGGCAATTTATCAAGTCGTTGGCACAATATCGACCGTTTTCTCTTTTCAAAGAAATGTATGGCACTGGAAAGGTTATTCTGTCATTTACAGGGATAAGTATTATCAGAGGACCTGGGAGTTTGCCGAAAAACATGTTATTAAGGACTGGGATAACAAGCTTACTGCCAATTAAAAATTACTGACATGGCAGTCGGAACAGGATTAAAATTGCAGATGTGATTTGTGATCATTTCCTTAACTCCGCCAGTGAAATTTCTCTCGCCCCAATAGGGCTATATATATATATATACAGTGCCTTGCGAAAGTATTCGGTCCCCTTGAACTTTGCGACCTTTTGCCACATTTCAGGCTTCAAACATAAAGATATAAAACTGTATTTTTTTGTGAAGAATCAACAACAAGTGGGACACAATCATGAAGTGGAACGACATGTATTGGATATTTCAAACTTTTTTAACAAATCAAAAACTGAAAAATTGGGCGTGCAAAATTATTCAGCCCCCTTAAGTTAATACTTTGTAGCGCCACCTCTTGCTGCGATTACAGCTGTAAGTCGCTTGGGGTATGTCTATCAGTTTTGCACATCGAGAGACTGACATTTTTTCCCATTCCGCCTTGCAAAACAGCTCGAGCTCAGTGAGGTTGGATGGAGAGCATTTGTGAACAGCAGTTTTCAGTTCTTTCCACAGATTCTCGATTGGATTCAGGTCTGGACTTTGACTTGGCCATTCTAACACCTGGATATGTTTATTTTTTAACCATTCCATTGTAGATTTTGCTTTATGTTTTGGATCATTGTCTTGTTCGAAGACAAATCTCCATCCCAGTCTCAGGTCTTTTGCAGACTCCATCAGGTTTTCTTCCAGAATGGTCCTGTATTTGGCTCCATCCATCTTCCCATCAATTTTAACCATCTTCCCTGTCCCTGCTGAAGAAAAGCAGGCCCAAACCATGATGCTGCCACCACCATGTTTGACAGTGGGGATGGTGTGTTCAGCTGTGTTGCTTTTACGCCAAACATAACGTTTTGCATTGTTGCCAAAAAGTTCAATTTTGGTTTCATCTGACCAGAGCACCTTCTTCCACATGTTTGGTGTGTCTCCCAGGTGGCTCGTGGCAAACTTTAAACAACACTTTTTATGGATATCTTTAAGAAATGGCTTTCTTCTTGCCACTCTTCCATAAAGGCCAGATTTGTGCAATATACGACTGATTGTTGTCCTATGGACAGAGTCTCCCACCTCAGCTGTAGATCTCTGCAGTTCATCCAGAGTGATCATGGGCCTCTTGGCTGCATCTCTGATCAGTCTTCTCCTTGTATGAGCTGAAAGTTTAGAGGGACGGCCAGGTCTTGGTAGATTTGCAGTGGTCTGATACTCCTTCCATTTCAATATTATCGCTTGCACAGTGCTCCTTGGGATGTTTAAAGCTTGGGAAATCTTTTTGTATCCAAATCCGGCTTTAAACTTCTTCACAACAGTATCTCGGACCTGCCTGGTGTGTTCCTTGTTCTTCATGATGCTCTCTGCGCTTTTAACGGACCTCTGAGACTATCACAGTGCAGGTGCATTTATACGGAGACTTGATTACACACAGGTGGATTGTATTTATAATCATTAGTCATTTAGGTCAACATTGGATCATTCAGAGATCCTCACTGAACTTCTGGAGACAGTTTGCTGCACTGAAAGTAAAGGGGCTGAATAATTTTGCACGCCCAATTTCTCAGTTTTTGATTTGTTAAAAAAGTTTGAAATATCCAATAAATGTCGTTCCACTTCATGATTGTGTCCCACTTGTTGTTGATTCTTCACAAAAAAATAGAGTTTTATATCTTTATGTTTGAAGCCTGAAATGTGGCAAAAGGTCGCAAAGTTCAAGGGGGCCGAATACTTTCGCAAGGCACTGTATATATATACACACTGCTAAAAAAAATAAAGGGAACACTACAATAACACATCCTAGATCAGAATGAATGAAATATTCTTATTAAATACTTTTTTCTTTACATAGTTGAATGTGCTGACAACAAAATCACTCAAAAATGATCAATGAAAATCAAATGTATCAACCCATGGAGATCTGTATTTGGAGTCACACTCAAAATTAAAGTGGAAAACCACACTACAGGCTGATCCAACTTTGATGTAATGTCCTTAAAACAAGTCAAAATGAGGCTCAGTAGTGTGTGTGGCCTCCACGTGCCTGCATGACCTCCCTACAACGCCTGGGCATGCTCCTGATGAGGTGGCGGATGGTCTCCTGAGGGATCTCCTCCCAGACCTGGACTAAAGCATCCGCCAACTCCTGGACAGTCTGTGGTGCAACGTGGCGTTGGTGGATGGAGCGAGACATGATGTCCCAAATGTGCTCAATTGGATTCAGGTCTGGGGAACGGGCGGGTCAGTCCATAGCATCAATGCCTTCCTCTTGCAGGAACTGCTGACACACTCCAGCCACATGAGGTCTAGCATTGTCTTGCATTAGGAGGAACCCAGGGCCAACCGCACCAGCATATGGTCTCACAAGGGGTCTGAGGATCTCATCTCGGTACCTAATGGCAGTCAGGCTACCTCTGGCGAGCACATGGAGGGCTGTGTGGCCCCCCAAAGAAATGCCACCCCACACCATGACTGACCCACCACCAAACCGGTCATGCTGGAGGATGTTGCAGGCAGCAGAACGTTCTCCACGGCGTCTCCAGACTGTCACGTCTGTCACGTGCTCAGTGTGAACCTGCTTTCATCTGTGAAGAGCACAGCCAGTGGCAAATTTGCCAATCTTGGTGTTCTCTGGCAAATTAAAAACGTCCTGCACGGTGTTGGGCTGTAAGCACAACCCCCACCTGTGGACGTCGGGCCCTCATACCACCCTCATGGAGTCTGTTTCT
This sequence comes from Oncorhynchus clarkii lewisi, assembly GCF_045791955.1. NCBI lineage: Eukaryota > Metazoa > Chordata > Actinopteri > Salmoniformes > Salmonidae > Oncorhynchus > Oncorhynchus clarkii. The sequence continues at coordinate 13,483,535 of NC_092178.1, read as the reverse complement.
GACCGTTTGAGCAGACACATGTACATTTGTGGCCTGCTGGAGGTCATTTTGCAGGGCTCTGGCAGTGCTCCTCCTGCTACTCCTTGCACAAAGGCGGAGGTAGCGGTCCTGCTGCTGGGTTGTTGTCCTCCTACGGCCTCCTCCACGTCTCCTGATGTACTGGCCTGTCTCCTGGTAGCACCTCCATGCTCTGGACACTACGCTGACAGACACAGCAAACCTTCTTGCCACAGCTCGCATTGATGTGCCATCCTGGATGAGCTGCACTACCTGAGCCACTTGTGTGGGTTGTAGACTCCGTCTCATGCTACCACTAGAGTGAAAGCACCGCCAGCATTCAAAAGTGACCAAAACAATAGCCAGGAAGCATAGGAACTGAAAAGTGGTCTGTGGTCCCCACCTGCCGAACCACTCCTTTATTGGGGGTGTCTTGCTAATTGCCTATAATTTCCACCTGTTGTCTATTCCATTTGCACAACAGCATGTGAAATTTGTCAATCAGTGTTGCTTCCTAAGTTGACAGTTTGATTTCACAGAAGTGTGATTGACCTGGAGTTACATTGTGTTGTTTAAGTGTTCCCTTTATTTTTTTGAGCAGTGTATATATTTTCAGTTGAAGTCGGGAAGTTTACATACACCTTAGCCAAATAAATTTCAACTCAGTTTTTCACTATTCCTGACATTTAATCCTAGTAAAAATTCCTTATTTTAGGTCAGGTAAGATCACTATTTTAAGAAAGTGAAATGTCAGATTAAAATTAGAGAATGACTTATTTCAGATTTGATTTCTTTCACATTCCCAGTGGGTCAAAAGTTTACATACACTCAATTAGTATTTGGTAGCATTGCCTTTAAATTGTTTAACTTGGGTCAATCGTTTCAGAGAACCTTGCACAAGCTTCCCACAATAAATTGGGTGAATTTTGGCCCATTCCTCCTGACAGAGCTGATGTAACGGAGTCAGGTTTGTAGGCCCTCCTTGCTCACAGTTTTTCAGTTCTTCCCACAAATGTTCTATAGGATTGAGGTCAGAGCTTTGTGATGGCCACTCCAATACCTTGACTTTGTTCTTAAGCCATTTTGCCACATCTTTGGAAGTATACTTGGGGTCGCTGTCCATTTGGAAGACCCATTTGCGACCAAGCTTTAACTTCCTGACTGATGTCTTGAGATGTTACTTCAATATATCCACAATTTTCCTCCCTCATATCCATTTTGTGAAGTGCACCAGTCCCTCCTGCAGCAAAGGACCCCCACAACATGCTGCCATCCCCGTGCTTCACGGTTGGGATGGTGTTATTTGGCTTGCAAGCCTCCCTCTTTCCTCCAAACATAATGGTCATTATGGCCAAACAGTTCTATTTTTGTTTCAGACCAGAGGACATTTAACCAAAAAGTACGATCTTTGTCCCCATGTGCAGTAGGAAACCGTAGTCTGGATTTTTAATGGTGCTTTTGGAGCAGTGGCTTCTTCCTTGCTGAGCAGCCTTTCAGGTTGTCAATATAGGACTCGTTTTACTGTGGATATAGATACTTTTGTACCCGTTTCCTCCAGCATCTTCAGGTCCTTTGCTGTCATTCTAGGATTGATGTACTTTTCACACCAAAGTACATTCATCTCTAGGACACAGAAGGCATCTCCTTCTGGAGCAGTATGACAGCTGCGTTGTCCCATGTTTATACTTGTTCAGCTGTACAAACAGTAGTACACGTGGTACCTTCAGGCATCTGGAAATTGCTCCCAAGAATGAACCAGACTTGTGGTCTACATTCCCCCCCCCCCCCCCCCGAGGTATTTTGCTGATTTCTTTTGGTTTTCCCATGTCAAGCCAAGGGGCACTGAGTTTGAAGGTAGGCCTCAAAATACAGCCACAGGTACACCTCCAATTGACTCAATGTTAATTAGCCTATCGGAAGCTTCTAAAGCCATGACATCATTTTCTGGAACTTTCCAAGCTGTTTAAAGGCAGTCAACTTAGTGTATGTAAACTTCTGACCCACTGGAATTGTGAATTTTAGTGGAGAGTCTGACTCCAACCTAAGGGTATGTAAAAACCAGCCTCCTGTCTTCCCTCTGGAAACTTCTATTGCTGATCTACACAGATTTCAAAAACTTATCCAGAATCAGAATGGAAATCCGGCATAATGACAGAACTTTAACCCCAGAACAATTATCTTCTGGCAGAGTTGTAGTCTATGGTTACTAGTCATGAGCCATAACAGTTACAACTACACTAGTGTTAGGTCATTGCTTTGTAACAACTCAGCCCAGGCAGAGGGGGTGGTAAAATGAAGCATATAAACCTTTATTGAACAGCTTCTTGAAAAAAATATTTACAAAGTGAATATACAGCAAAAGACATACTGTTCAAGGGATTCAAGTATGCAACCACGGGGGGGGACTAGTTTCATGGGAGGGAGAAAAGGGTAAAGGGGGCTAGACAGTGAACAGAACAGCCATGCACCACCTTGAAAATACATGTCTGACAAATGATTATATGGGTGGGGGAGAAATAAATCAAGATTTCATATGATCCACGGTGTTAATTTTCAAACAACTATATATCGACTGAGGAACTAGTCCCTGACAGTTTTGGATGAGGAATAGGTCCATGAAAAGAGACAAATCACCCATCCCCTTATTTCCACATCCTACCCATTTCTCCACATCCTCCTCAGTCCCTTTCCCAGTAAACAATGTTGTCCTATCACTAAAATATGTACCAAAGCACAAGCTTTCACCTGACTGCTCTGCACTAAACACTATGGCTAAACATATTGTAAAAGTCAAAAAAAATACAGAGGGGCGAGAGAAGAGACACAGAGAACAGTCCTGAGAGACAGGATCAGGGACAGGATGGAGGTCAAGGTCAGGGGGGCCCACAGGGGACATCAGCTGGGCAAGGAAGGGGTGCTACTGCGCCTCATCCTCAGGACAGGAGTGCCAGGTCAGCCTCTCCTCGTAGAAGGAGATGACCACCTGAGGGCAGCGAGTGTTGGCCTCCCGGGCCGGGACAAGGTCTGCCTCGTCCGAGTCTTTCCTGAAGAGCCAAGGGACAGTGGTTGGTGTTTACTAGTGACTACTGAGCCGAATAATAAGGTTGACCTATTCAGCTAGTAGCACTATTCAGCATAATGAAGTTCAGGTGCACATGATAAAAATGATAAAAATAGAATGAAGTTCCCAAAGGCAGTTATTTTAGGAGGTGAATATCATATCAATATCATATAAACAGGGAAGATAAATTACATGAGGAATGGCTTGGGCTGTGCAACACTGAAAAGGGGAACAGCACAAGCTAGGAGGTTATGTTTTACAATTTGAGACTCACCACTTCATCAAGAACATAAGTTCTCCACTACTGTCAGTTGCACCGATGATCCTCTCTGGGTCCAGGCTCCTGGCAAAGCCCCGTGGCTTGTCACTCTGAAACACACACAGTACAGAAATAAACTACAGCTTCCATGCAACCCATCTGGCAAATCAGAACATACTGATACAATAACCATTGCACACAGACTAGCTGACAACGCCACCCTACAATGATTTTAAACACTCACCACATCCTTCTTCTTCTTGGCTTTGTTTTCCTCTGTCTCTGGCTCATCTGTTGAGGACTTCCTCTTGTTGGAGTCAGGCTTTTCTACCACGTTCTTCTGGGCTTCCAGGAAGGCCGAGATCAGCTCGGGACAGTCCAGGTTATCCTCTGGCTCCCAAGTGTTATCCGCTCTGAAAGGAAAGAGTAGTTAGTGGATATTTCTACAAATGACCATCAGCATGCTGGTAAGAAGAGTAACACATGCTCTAGAAATGCAGCAGACTATTAACATTTTTCAAGTGAGCTATACCTGTAATTAAAATTCACAACTCAGATTATTTAAACAAGCTAGGTTCTGCAAGATAAGCATGCCACAGACAAGCATGACCCCATATCAGGGAAGCACTTCCAGACCTGGGTCCCCGGAACTGTGCACTCACTCTGTAAATCCTTTCCACTTGAGGAAAAATTCCACCTTCCCATTGACGATGCGCTGGTCCATCACCTTCTCCACAACATACTCCTCTGGCGGCTCTGCCTCCAGCACCTCCTTCTTGCCTTTGCCATTCTGCTTTTTACCCATGTTAGGCTGCGAAACAAGAGGGGAGGAGGTTTTCATCTTTTTAAAGAGACGAATTTGGGTTTTAATAACATGAGACCACCTGACACAATGTTTACACAGGTTGTCCAGAACAGGGTTTCCTAAACTCAACCCCCCGTCCATCCCCATGCATGCTTTGTTTTACCCTCTAGCACTACACAGCTGATTCAAATAACCAACTCATTCAAGCTTTGATTTTAGTCAGCTGTGTAGTGTTGTGCACTCAGGGCCCACCCCCAGGACTGAGTTTGGGACACCCTGGTCCAGAATATCAATACAATAATTAAAACACTTGTAGTTTGCTGTACGCACACAAACTGGCCAGTGAAAACCTCTAACTTAAAACTGGGGGGGGGGGCACTACGTCCAAAAGTTTGGGGGCACTTAGAAATGTCCCTGTTTTTGAAAGAAATCTCATTTTTTGGTCAATTAAAAAAAGATTGATCAGAAATACAGTATAGACACTGTTAATGTTGTAAATGACTATTGTAGCTGGAAACGGCAGATTTTTTAATGGAATATCTACATAGGCGTACAGAGGCCCATTGTCAGCAACCATCACTCCTGTGTTCCAATGGCATGTTGTGTTACCTAACCCAAATTAATAATTTTAAAAAGGCTAATTGATCATTAGAAAACCCCTTTGCAATTATGTTAGCACATCTGAAAACTGTTGTTCTGATTAAATAAGCAATAAAACTGTCCTTCACTCGTTGAGTATCTGGAGCATCAGCATTTGTGGGTTCGATTACAGGCTCAAAATGGCCAGAAACAAAATTATTTCTTCTGAAACTCGTCAGTCTAGTCTTGTTCTGAGAAATTAAGGCTATTCAATGCAAGAATTTGAACATCTCATACAACGCAGTGCACTACACCCTTCACAGAACAGTGCATACGGGCTCAAACCAGAATAGAAAGGAGTGGGAGGCCCCGGTGCACAACTGAGCAAGAGGACAAGTACATTAGTGTCTAGTTTGAGAAACAGACGCCCCACAAGTCCTCAACTGGCAGCTTCATTAAATAGTACCCGCAAGATTCCAGTCTCAACATCAACAGTGCAGAGGTGACTGCGGGATGCTGGCCTTCTAGGCAGAGTTCCTCTGTCCCGCGTGATTTATTTTGGCTTTTTCTTTACAACTCTGTTTCTTTGCTTATTTTAGCAGTTCTTGCCATAATATGGACTTGGTCTTCAACCAAATAGGGCTCTTTGTATTAGAGGTCGACCGATTGATCGGAATGGCCGATTAATTATTCATAACAATCGGGAATCGACATTTGACACTGATCATGGCCGATTACATTGCACTCCACGAGGAGACTGCGTGGCAGGCTGAGTACCTGTTATGCGAGTGCAGCAAGGAGCCAAGGTAAGGTGCTAGCTAGCATTAAACTTATCTTAACTTCTTGCTCCTACGTCTCAAGTAGGCACCTGGAAATGCAAATGCGCTACGCTAAATGTACTCATTAAAACTCAAACGTTCATTAAAATATACATGTAGGGTATTGAAATAAAGCTACACTTTCGAAAAAGGAGGGGGTAGGATAAAGAGGTTAACATAATCACTAGTTAACCTCTTTATCCTACCCCCTCCTTTTTCGAACATTCTGTTAAAAATCGCGCAACATTTCAGCGTCCTGCTACTCATGCCAGGAATATAGTATATGCATATGATTAGTATGTGTGGATAGAAAACACTCTGAAGTTTCTAAAACTGGTTAAATCACGGCTGTGACTATAACAGAGCATGTGTTTCATCGAAAAGCGCAAGAAAAACTGATCACTGAAATCTGAAAAAAGTATCCATGCGCCCCTTTCATGGATTATTTAAAGGAAACCAAATTTAATATGGAGACGGATGCAATTCCTACAGCTTCCACACGATGTCGCCATTTTCATTGACAAAAATCCTTTGAGACATTACCAATAGATCCGTGATTCCATCCAGCCTACCTCAATCGATTTTGGAAGATTGAAAAATGGACACTTTTCTTTTGTAGCTGCTATTGAATACAGATCGCCCAGTGATCAATTTGATTGCTTATTAACGTTTACAAATACCTAAAGTTGGGTTATAAAAGTAGGTTGAAGTGTTTTGTCAAAGAATATAGGCAACTTATATAATTTTTAAACATGACGTTGCGTGTTGGAAGAGAGCTTTTTTCGTGATGCAGACAGGCTATACAAATGGATATTTTGGGCATTCATGGACGGATTTAATCGAGAAAAATACCAATTTGTGATGTTTATGGGACATATAGGAGTGCCAACAAAGAATATCATCAAAGGTAATGAATGTTTTATATTTTATTTCTGCGTTTTTGTGTAGCGCCGGCTACGCTAATTATTTTGTTTACGTCGCCTTCAGGCATTTTGGGGTGTTGCATGCTATCAGATAATAGCTTCTCACGCTTTCACCGAAAAGCATTTTAAAAATCTGACTTGTTGGCTAGATTCACAACGAGTGTAGCTTTAATTCAATACCCTGCATGTGTATTTTAATGAACGTTTGAGTTTTAACGAGTACATTTAGCATTTAGCGTACATTTGCATTTCCAGGTGCCTACTTGAGACGTCTGCGTCCCAAGTAGGATCAAGAAGTTAAACTAGTAATGTCATCAACCATGTGTAGTTATCTAGCTTGTCCTGCATTGCCTGTTCATTTATCATTGAATCATAGCCTAATTCGCCAAACGGGTGATTTAACAAGCGCATTTGCGAAAAAAAGCATAATCGTTGCACGAATGTACCTAACCATAACCATCATCAACGCCTTAAAATCAATACACAGAAGTATATATATTTTTTAAACATGCATATTTATTTAAGAAATTCATGTTAGCAGGCAATATTAAACTAGGGAAATTGTGGCTCGTTGGGAACTAATTTCCTAGAATTTTACGTAATTATGACATAACATTGAAGGTTGTGCAATGTAACAGGAATATCTAGACTTATGAATGCCACCCGTTGGATAAAATACAGAACAGTTTCGCAATTTCACTGAAAGAATAAACGTTTTATTTTCGAAATGATAGTTTCCGTATTTGACCATGACCTATGGCTCGTATTTCTGCGTGTTATAATTAAGTCTGATTAGATATAGCAGTCTGACAGCGGTGGTAGGCAGCAGCAGGCTCGTAGACATTCATTCAAACAGCACTTTCGTGCGTTTTCCAGCAGCTCTTCGGAATGCTTCAAGCATTGCACTGTTTATGACTTCAAGCCTATCAACTCTCGGGATTAGGCTGGTGTAACCGATGTGAAAAGGCTAGCTAGTTAGCAGGGTGCGTGCTAATAGCGTTTCAAACTTCACTTGCTCTGAGACTTGGAGTAGTTGTTCCCCGTGGCTTTTGTGGAGCGATGGGTAACGATGCGTCGAGGGTGGCTGTCGATGTGTTCCTGGTTCGAGCCCAGGTAGTGGCGAAGAAAGGGACGGAAGCTATACTCTTACACTCGCAATACTAAAGTGCCTATAAGAACATCCAATAGTCAAAGGTATATGAAATACAAATGGTATAGAGAAATAGTCCTATAATTCCTATAATAACCTCAACCTAAAACTTCTTACCAGGGAATATTGAAGACTCATGTTAAAAGGAACCACCAGGTTTCATATGTTCTGAGCAAGGAACTTAACTTTATGGCTGTAGGGGCAGTATTGAGTAGCTTGGATGAAAAGGTAACCATTGTAAACGGCCAGCTCCTCAGTCTCAGTTGCTAATATATGCATACTATTATTAGTATTGGATAGAAAACACTGACGTTTCTAAAACTGTTTGAATGATGTCTGTGAGTATAACAGAACTCATATTGCAGACAAAACCCTGAGAAATTTCACTTCCTGTTTATTTTTTCTGGGGGTGGCAGATTTTCAACCAAGCTCTCATTGAAATTACAGCGAGATATGGATGAGTTTTCACTTCCTACGCCTTCCACTAGATGTCAACAGTCAATAGAACTTTGTCTGATGACTAATGTGGGGGGGGGGGGGGGGGTCAAATGGCACAGGAACGTCACCACTGCCACGAGTTGACCATGCATTCACTATGCGCGTCCACAGGGGAAGCACCTGCGTTCCACTGCTCATTTGAAATCATTCTAATTCTCCGGTTGGAATGTTATTCAAGATATGTAAACATTCTAAAGATTGATTCAGTACATCGTTTGACATGTTTCTACTGACTGTTACGGAACTTTGACATTGTCACGTTATAGTGGACGCGCTTTGTGACTTTGGAATTGCTTATCAAACGTGCTAACCAAAGTAGCCAAGTGGACATAAATAACGAACATTTTCGAACAAATCAAGCATTTATTGTGGACCTGGGATTCCTAGGACTGCATTCTGATGAAGTTCATCAAAGGTAAGGAAACATTTATCATGTATTTTCTGGTTTCTGTTGACTCCAACATGGCGGCTAATTTGGCCACTGTTCTGAGCTCCGTCTCAGATTATTGCATGGGTTGCTCTTTCCGTAAACTTTTTTTGAAATCTGACACAGCGGTTGCATTAACCTGTTGCGACTCCAGGGGCAGTATTTTCATTTTTGAAAAAAAAAAAAAAAAAGTTCTCATTTTAAACGGGATATTTTGTCAGGAAAAGATGCTAGAATATGCATATATTTGACAGCTTTCGATAGAAAACACTAACGTTTCCAAAACTGTAAAGATATTGTCTGTGAGTATAACAGAACTGATGTTGCAATCCGGAAGTGCCCAAGGTTTTGAAAGCGCTGCGTTCCAATGACTCCCTATTTGGCTGTGAATGTACCATCAACGATGGCTCCGAGAGAGATTCTCGCGTAAAGTACAGAGGTAGCCATTACTCCAATCGGTCCTAGAGAAAAACGAATTGTCCCGACGGATATATTATCGAATAGATATTAGAAAAATACCTTGAGGATGGATTCTAACCAGCGTTTGCCATGTTTCTGTCGATATTATTGAGCTAATTTGGAATATTTTTCGGCGTTGTGGTGACCGCAATTTCCGGGCGATTTCTCAGCCAAACGTGAAGAACAAACGGAGCTGCTTCGCCTACAAAAATAATATTTTGGGAAAAAATGAACTTTGGCTATCTACCTGGGAGTCTCGTGAGTGAAAACATCCGAAGTTCATCAATGGTAAACGATTTAATTCGATTGCTTTTCTGATATCCGTGACAAGGTTGCCTGCTGCTAGCAAGGCATAATGCTATGCTATTATAAACGTACACAAATGCTTGTCTAGCGTTGGCTGTAAAGCATATTTTGAAAATCTGAGATGACAGGGTGATTAACAGTGTCTCTATATTTCATTTGTGATTGTCATGAATATGAATATTTATGTCCGCTGCGTTATGCTAATTAGTTTCAGGCGATGATTACGCTCCCGCGTGCGGGTTTGGGAGTCACTGGAGGTTAACCCTCTTAGGGATAGGGGGTAGCATTTCCACTTTTGGATAAATAGCGTGCACAATTTCAACTTCCTGCTACTCATGGCAGGAATATATTATATGCATATGATTAGTAGGTGTGGATAGAAAACACTGAAGTTTCTAAAACGGTTTCTATCATGTCTGTGACTATAACAGAACTTATGTAGCAGGCAAACCCCAGAGGAATAACTGTTCAGATTTCTTTTTTTGTGCCTCTGACCGTTCCCCCAGTTGTCTTTGCCAAGGGATATTCGACAGCGACCATTTTACAGTTCCTACGACTTCCACGGGATGTCACCAGTCTTTGGAATTTGGTTGAAGTTAATCATTGGTGCAACGAAGAAGAAGCACATCCTGGAACAACGTTACTGTTGAGAGTTACGCAAGATGAAAAAAGGTGCATGGTTTGTTTACTTGCTCTATTGAATACAGATTGGCCCATCTACAATTTGATCGATTATTAACGTTTAAAAACACCTAAAGTTGTATTACAAAAGTAGTTTGAAATATTTTGGCAAAGTTTATAGGCAACTTTTGAAATGTTTTGTAGTGACATTGTGTTTTGGCAAGCTGTTTTTCCCCCGGATCAAACGTGCTTTATAAATGGACATTTTGGGTATACATGGACGGAATTAGAGAAAAAAAAAGGACCAATTGTGATGTTTATGGGACATATTGGAGTGCCAACAAAGAAGCTCGTCAAAGGTAATGCATGTTTAATATTTTATTCCATGAGCTCAGTCTCTCGCGCGCCTGTGCGAGTTCGTTGCGTTCCATTGCATTTCCAAAGGAATTCTCCGTTTAAACATTATTGAAGATATGTTAAAAACATCCTAAAGATTGATTCTATACATCGTTTGACACGTTTCTACGAACTGTAACGGAACTTTTGACTTTGTCTGGACCTAGTGCTCGCGCCTCATGAACTTGGATTTGTGAACTAAACACGCAAACAAAAGGGAGGTATTTGGACATAAATGGACTTTATCGAACAAAAACATTTATTGTTGAACTGGGATTCCTGGGAGTGCATTCTGACGAAGAGCAAAGGCAAGTGAATATTTGTAATGCTATTTCTGACTTCTGTTGACTTTACAACACTGCGCGTATCTGTATGGCTTGTTTTGGTGGCTGAGCGCTGTACTCAGATTATTGCATGGTGTGCTTTTCCCATAAAGCTTTTTTGAAATCTGACACGGTGGTTGCATTGAGAAGTATATCTTTAATTCCATGTATAACACTTGTATCAACATTTATGATGCGTATTTCTTTAAATTGATGTAGCTCTCTGCAAAATCACTGGATGTTTTGGTAGCAAAACATTACTGAACATAACGCCAATGTAAACAGACTTTTGGATACAAATATGAACTTTAACGAACAAAACATACATACATTGTGTAACATGAAGTCCTATGAGTGTCATCTGAAGATCAAAGGTTGGTGATTAATTATCTTTCTGCTTTTTGTGACTCCTGTCTTTGGCTGGGAAAATGGCTGTGTTTTTCAGTGACTAGGTGCTGACCTAACAATCATATGGTGTGCTTTCGCAGTAAAGCCTTTTTGAAATCGGACACTGTGGTGGGATTAACACGTTTCTTTAAAGCTGGTTGAGAGAATTCCAAGACTGTGCAAAGCGGTCAAGACCAAAGGGTGGCTACATAATCTCAACTATATTTATTTGTTTAACACTTTGTTACTACATGTTTCCGTATGTGTAATTTCTTAGTTGACGTCTTCACTATTATTCTACAATATAGAACATAGTATAAATTAAGAACCCTTGAGTAGGTGCCCAAACTTTTACTGGCCTACATTGACCCTCCCCCCAACCAAACTTGAATAAATTGGAGAAAAACTACCTAAAACGTTTAAAAAAATGTTTGCCATTTCCCCATAGGATGTCCAATAAGCTGTGCACTTACATTAATATTTTAAATTACCAGTACAGGTCCACACCATGCTGTCGGGGTACTCACAAACCATTCCAACACAGAAAAGCTGCTTTTTAACATGGTTACTAATTACCATATTTTGGAGGAGAAAAAAACGACTTCACTCGTACCGCAAATAATTACTGGTAATATTTCATAAAAATCTGGAAACACTGGACAGTTACTAAAAGTAGTGATACCTCTGTCCCAAATATTGCATTTCCTACCGTTCTGTTATCCTCCTTATTGAGCTTTGAACACGGTCTCTTCAAGTCGGTAGTTGCCAAGCAACATTCGATCGTTCGATCAAAATGCTGAAAGTGGAGGGAATCACAGAGCTCGTGCGCCTTGCACTTCACCAATATTCTCGCTAACAAACTAACTATTAGCTAAACAAAAGGGCACATAGGTTGTCATTTTATTATCGCTAACGTTTGCTAGCTATATTAAATTATAGACGTTCAAGCGCACAGAAGTTAACGTTATGCACAATCCGTTGAGCCCCCCTCCCCCAAAGCCATTTTTACAGGCCTAGTCTAATGCCTGTATTGATTTTGCTAGCAAAGTAGCTACTCAATTTAATATGGATGTTAAACTAACTTTCACTAGAAAATAAACGTTACTTTCTAAGCCATATTGTAGCGATTGTCTAAACTCTTAATTTTACTCATTACGATCTATCCAGATGCCTAGTCACTTTACCATGCCTACACACACACACACACACACACACACACACAAACCTAGTACCTCTGCACATTGATCTGGTACCCCTGTATATACAGTAATACATTGTATTTTATTCCTCGTGTTACCATTCCGATTTTGCATTGTAGGGAAGGGCTCGTAAGCAAGAATTTCACCGTAATTCGACACTAGCGCATGTGACCAAATTTGATTTGATACGAAACAACCGGCGGGAGCTTAGCCAACTAGGTAGTGTGCCAACATTAGCTAGCTAAATAAACGTTTGTTATCCAGTTGTGGTAGATTGTTAGTTAAGTGGAATTTAACTATGTTCCCTACAAGCTTCCAGGGGCTTATCAGACGTTAGGTTAACAAAGGCCGGACAAATTGTGATTGCAAGGCCCAAAACCTGCAGCGTGAATATAGTTACACTAAGTTACCTGGTTGATTGGTCAGTGAGAATTAGACCTTCCTTTCCTAAAATGGCAGCTAGATAACAAGTTACATAAGCTTCCTAGCAAACACAATGGAATCACTTTGTCAGTGTAGCTAGCTAAATTGTAGCAGGTTGGCTACTGGTGGCTAGCATGACCGTGCGCTAAAGCAAAAATAAAGACGACACATATGCGTCACATCAATTATAAGTGTACAGCCTATAATTTACATAATCATTTGACGTTGGATCTTGAGGGACTCACCTTGAAAATCAAGAAAAAGCTGATGCAGAATGTACGACGGAAAAAGAACAAGCGGCTTCGTCCTTACCCGCGTGCCGTGCAGAATATAACTTGCTGTTGCGCGCGCGCCAAAAATAAACCTCCCTTTTCTACGGGTGCCGCAAGGGTAACTAAACTTCCTTATGTGGTTTCAAAATAAATGTTCATGGATGAATCCAAACCCCAGAAAGGAGCTTTAAATCCACAGTATGTAAAATGCACCCTCGGGAAACGTAATGCGATACAACGTAATCGTTTTACCTTTAAGTCAAATAATCTAAATCAATCAAATGTTATTAATCACATACACATGTTTAGCAGATGTTATTGTGTAGCGAAATGCTTGGGTTTCTAGCTCCAACAGTGCAGTAATATCTAACAAGTAATATCTAACAATTTCACAACAATACAATTTGTTCTGTACCTGGTTTCCCAAAAGCATCTTAAAAAAACTCATTTGGAGTTTTGGTATTTATTTCATTACTCCATTGTTGACATAGTCCCAAAACGTTTTACTTGTCAGAAATCAAGTTTTCAAACTACACTACTGTGCATTCGGAAAGTATTCAGACCCCTTTATCTTTTCCACATGTTGTTACAATACAGCCTTACTAGTTAAATATATACATTTAAAAAAAAATAATTCTAAAATGTAGTAAATCGAGTAAATAAAAATAATATTTAGTCATACACACAATACCCCAATCAAATTGAAGAAACATCTCAAGGATGATCAATGGAAACAGGATACACCTGAGCTCAATATCAAGTCTCATAGCAAAGGGTATGAATACTTATACTTAAGTTAGTTTTTTTTCTTCTAAAAAACTGTTTTTCGCCTTGTCATTATGGGGTGTGTGTAGAAGGATTTCATTAATTATTTTTACTCAATTTTAAAATAAGGCTGTAACATAACAAAATGTGGAAAAAGGGAAGGGAACTAAATACTTTCTGATTGAAATGTATATATACACAAAAGTATGTGGACACCCTTTCAAATGAGTGGATTCGGCTCTTTCAGCCACACCGTTGCTGACAGGTGTATAAAATCAAGCATTCAGCCATGAAATCGCCATAGACAAACATTTGGCAGTAGAATGGCCTTACGGAAGAGCTCAGTGACTTTCAATGTGGCACCGTCATTGGATACCACCTTTCCAACAAGTCAGTTCGTCAAATTTCCAGAGTGGTGCAGCGGTCTAAGGCACTGCATCTCAGTGCTAGAGGCGTCACTACAGACCCTGGTTAGATTCCAGGCTGTATCACAACCAACCGTGATCGGGAGTCCCATAGGGAGGCGCACAATTGGCCCAGAGTCGTCCGGGCTGGGTTTGGCCGGGGTAGGCCGTCATTGTAAAAAAAGGATTTGTTCTTAACTGACTTCCCTAGTTAAATAAGGTTAAATTAAAAAGAGTAGGCCACACAAGCTCACAGAATGGGACTGCCAAGTGCTGAAGCGCATAGCATGTAAAAATGGTCTGTCCTCGGTTGCAAAACTCACTACCGAGTTCCAAACTGCCTCTGGAAGCAACGTCAGCACAAGAAATGTTAGTTGGAAGTTTCAGGGGTTTCCAGGGCCGAGCAGCCGCACACAACCCTAAAACCACCAAGCGCAATGTCACGCGTAGACTGGAGTGGTGTAAAGCTCACCGCCATTGGACTCTGGAGCAGTGAAACGCGTTCTGTGGAGTGATAAATCACTTTTCACCATCTGGCAGTCTGACGGACAAATCTGGGTTTGGCGGATGCCAGAAGAACGCTACCTGCCAATATGGAAGTGCCAACTGTAAAGTTTAGTGGAGGAGGAATAATGGTCTGGGGCTGTTTTATAAGGTTAGGGCTAGGCCCCTTAGTTCCAGTGAAGGGAAATCTTAACGCAACAGCATACAATGACATTCTAGACGATTCTGCTTCCAACTTTGTGGCAACAGTCTTGGTAAGGCCCTTTCTTGTTTCAGCATGAAAATACCCCCGTGCACAAAGCGAGGCCTGTACAGAAGTGGTTTGTCGAGATCTGTGTGGAAGAACTTGACTGGCCTGCACAGAGCCCTGACCTCAATCCCATTGAACACCTTTGGGAGGAATTGAAACACTGACTGTGAGCCAGGCCTAATCACCTAACATCAGTGCCCAACCTCACGAATGCTTGTGGCTGAGTGGAATCAATGTTCCAACATCTACTGGAAAGCATTCCCAGAAGAGAGGAGGCTGTTAAAGTGGTAAAGTAGGTCCCCATGATTGCCCATGATTTTGGAATGAGACCGTTCGATGAGCAATTGTCCACATACTTTGTCATGTAGTGTTTGTAACTTTCAAAATCATCCCTGTATGATGCATTTTCCATCATATCATGCAAAATGTATCATACAGAGATGATTTCTGTATTTTGAAAGTTACATATCTTTTAAACTTGATTGCTGACAAGCAAAACATTTTGGGACTATGTCAGCATTGGAGCAATGAACCAAATACCAAAAGATAGTTTTTGGGTGCAGTTTTCCTTTAAGGATAAGTTCATCAATAAAACCATGAAACCAGGCCCTGCTCCAGTAGAGTAGCATGTGTGTATATTGAGAGTGAGTCTTGAGGTGGGCTAAACATGCTGTCGATAGGATTCCACATAGAAGTGTTCAGACCAAAGACAGACAACTTAGTTTTGTTAAACATTTAATTGTTTTTCTTAGGAAAGAACCATATCACCAAGAACATCATTAGTGCTCTTAGAAAAAGGAGATAAGCCACATAACTCAGTTTAACATCCTGTCCTGTACAGCTTTAACACAAATCAATCCTAGTCGAGCAAAGCCATGTTTATATATAAAAACAAGAAGAAAAAAAAACTTTAATGGATTTGTAAAAATGAATTCAGCCTCATTTACTCGAACACACTTGGCAATCAGAAAACACACAAAACGAAAAGTGCCAAAAAATAAAAAATACAATTCGAAAATTAAAAAGATCTGTTCAACCTGGGAATCAGATTGGTTTTGTCCAAGGCAAAACTAACTTCTGAGACGTAAAGAAAATGTTCAATATTTATTGAAATAAAGACCACGGTTTCACTTGCTTGATGTAGGTCATTTACAGCCTACCTCCGACTTTCTTGTATAACTCTGCACAGTATACTTTTTTCTGGTTTTATCTCTCAGTACACCTTTTCTTCAATCTCTGTGAGCATTTCTCAAATAATACATACACACACACATACAAGCACACTTTACTTCGCAACACAACAGTGGGTGAAGGCATTGTTTCAAGAAGTTAAGGAGGGTTAGGTCAGTTGTATCACCAACCTTGACCTACAGTGAAGCATTTGCAGTGACTTGAGTGCACTTGTGTTCACCAACAACCCATCTCCCCATGGAATAAAAAAAAAATGGCCTCCCAAAATCAGCCCAAACCATCCATATAAATCCATTGTAGTTGTGAGGTAGAACGAAAACCATCAAACTCAAAGCCCTGTTTCAAAATATCAGAGGGAGGAAGCATACAGTGCTTAAAAATACAAATGGAATAAAAACGTATAAAAAGTGATCATACATAAAGCAATATGTACATCTATGCATCACTTTTTTATTTTATTTTTAAATGTAATGTCTCAAATGTCATATTTCAAATGACATGTCTAACATATCACCAGTTAGATTCAGTTTTGAAAGAATTTCAACTTAAAACTCCAGAACTAGGATCTATGGAGGAACATTGGTCTTTAGAACTTCTCAGAACGTTAGAAATCTTTATCAATAGATGCCAAAAAACTACTATCAATTTCCAGTTGAGGTTAAAGGCCCAGTGCAGTCAACATTCTGTTTTTTCTGTGTTGTGTATCATATTGTACAACAGCTGATGAAGCAACACTATAAAAAGGGTGAAAAAATGTGATCAGTGTTATTTTCTCATAGATGCTGGTTGAAAATCTACACAGGACCTTCTACATCAGCAGGTTTTATATCACCAGGTGTTAAATTAGTTAATAGACCAACAAATTGAGTTCCAAACCGCTCTGCCAATAACAGTATCCCCCCCCCCCCCACTCAGACCACACCCAGACAGTCCAAGCAAAATTCTTGCCAGCATTTTAATGGAAAACTATTACAGTAAGGTACTTCATTGTCACGCAGAAATTATTTGATATGAAAAAAAGGTCTGGATTAAGCCTTTAAGCTATATAATTGAAATTCCCTTTCTTTTTAACTAGCCTACAATTTATTTGAGTTGGAAATATTACAATTCTCCTTGTAAGAAATGCTTTAAAATGATAAAACCCTTTCATTTATATAGCAAGAAACCATTAGAGTCCAGTGTTTGAGCTACGTTACTTTTTCCAGAAAAAAAAATCTCCATCATTCACACGTTGTAACAATTTGTATTTACATGCACGTTTTTGGGTTTACATTTTTTCTGCGTTTCTGTCCTTTTAGGCTCCCAAGGTCGGAGAGTCCAGACAAGGAAGAGACAGATCCGGAAACACAGTCACATGACCAGAATCTGGCCCATAAGTTCAGAGAAAACAATAGCACATCCTTAAAACTTCAAGTCCCAGCATCAAGGCTTCTTCTCCTTCTTCCTCTTGTTCGTTTTAACTCCAGCCGTCGTCGAGGCAACACCAGGTCGCCTGATCTGCTGCACCACGACCCTCCCATTGGCCCCACACTGCAGGGTGTATCTCTCTGGGGTCAGGGGTCTTCCGGAGTCGTCCCTCAGCCTGGAAAGGACATCCCTGGAGAGGTGCTCCATGCGATGGCCTGCAGCTCCCAGAGCCTTGGCCGTGTGCTGCCTCTCCCTAAGCAGCCGGTTCCTCTGGGCCTGCAGCCTCTCCACCTCCTCCTGGAGCCCTGTGATGGCATCCAGCTTGCGCTTACGGCAGTTTTGTGCCGCCAGCTTGTTCTTCCCTCGCCTCCGGATATCCCTCAGGAGGGTGACCTGGGCTGCAGATAGGCCACGCCCCTCCAGCAGTTCCAGGAATTCCTCCACAGGCATGCTGACGATCTCCGTTGCCGAGAGCGGGACTTGTAACGCCCGGGCGCGGAGTTCATCGCGGCTAAGCTCTCGATCTTCGTAATCCTCCCGGTCATCGTCTTCGTCGCTGAAAGGCTCCTGTTTGATGGTTTTGTGGGGGAATGTGGTGGCTGATGGGTGGGAGAAGGCTGGAGTGGAGTAGCTGTGGTCGTGCCACACACTCTCACTGAGGTCCACAGGTGACCATGTTGTGTCGTAGTCGGCAATGTCCTTGGAGGGGAGGGAGTCCGCCTCGCTGCTGTAGCCCGTAGCTCCGCCCTCGTCCTCACAGAACGAACTGGAAGACGCTGACGACACCTCCGACGCACCTGGGGGTCAAATGTACATAGGAATATGTAAGCTACTTTAGAATGGAGATGTAGTATGCTCAACTAGCTATTCAGAAGTGTGCAATGTTTAGAATGCTGCAGATATACAGTACCAGTCAAAAGTTGACACTATTTTCTACATTGTAGAATAATAGTGAAGACAAACTATGAAATAACACATAAGGAATCATGTAGTAACCAAAAAAAGTGTAAAACAAATCAAAATATGACATTCTTCAATGTGGCTACCATATGCCTTGATGACAGCTTTGCACACCCTTGGCATTCTCTCAACTAGCTCTTCCAACAGTCTTGAAGGAGTACCCACATATGCGGAACACTTGTTGGCTGCTTTTCCTTTCAAATGGTATCAAGAATACGCATATCCTTGCTTCAGGTCCTGAGCTACAGGCAGTTAGATTTGGGTGTCATTTTAGGCGAAAATTGAAGAAAAAAAAAGTATGGATCCTTTTAAACAAAACATATATTTGAGTTTCTTAAAAGTAGCCACCCTTCGCCTTGATAGTAGTTTTTCACACGCTTGGCATTCTCTCATCCAGCTCCATCTGGAATATTTTTCCAACAGTCTTGGAAGGAGTTCCCACATATGCTGAGCACTTGTTGGCTGCTTTTCCTTCAGTCTGCGGTCCAACTCATCCCAAACCATCTCAATTTGGTTGAGGTAGGGTGATTTTGGAGGCCAGGTCATCTTATACAGTACTCCATCTCTCACATATTGGGCAAATATTCCATAGACTGCCAGGAGGCATGTTTGGGTCATTGTCCTGTTGAAAAACAAATGTTAGTGGTGCAAACCAGATGGGATGGCGTATCACTGTAGAATGCTGTTAAGTGTGCCTTGAATTCTAAATAAATCAGCAACAGCGCCACCAGCAAAGCACTCCCACACCTCATCCTCCATGCTTCACAGTGGGAACTACACATGCAAATGTTTTTGTTTAAATCTTTATTTAGTCAGTTAAGAACAAATTCTTATTTACAATGGCGGCTTACCCCGGCCAAACCCTAAACCTGATGTGTGCCGTCCTATGGGACTGCCAATCACGGCCAGTTGTGATTCAGCCTGGAATCGAACCAGGGTCTGTAGTGACACCTCTAGTACTGAGATGCACCGCCTTAGACCGCTGCGCCACTCGGGAGCCATCATCTGTTCAGCTATTCTGCGTCTCACAAAAACACGGCGGTTGGAACCATACATCTCAAATTTGGACTCAGACCAAAAGGACAAGTGTCCATTGCTCGTGTTTCTTGGCCCAAGCAAGTCTCTTTTTCTTATTGTGTCCTTTAGTAGTTGTTTCTTTGCAGCATTTCGACCATGAAGGCCTGATTCACGCAGTCTCCTCTGAACAGTTTATGTTGAGATGTTTGTTACTTGAACTCTGAAGCATTTATTTTTGGCTGCAATTTCTGAGGCTGGTAACTCTAATGAACTTATCCTCTGCATCAGAGGTAACTCAGGGTCTTCATTTCCTGTGGCGGTCCTCATGAGAGCCAGTTTCATCATAGCGCATGAATGATTTTGCAACTGCACTTGAAGAAACTTTCAGTTCTTGAAATTTTCCAGATTGACTGACCTTCATTTCTTAAATTAATGACGGACTGTAATTTCTCTTTGCTTATTTGAGCTGTTCTTGCCATAATATGGACTTGGTCTTTTACCAAATAGGGCCATCTTCTGTATACCACCTCTACCTTGTCACAACACAACTGATTGGCTCAAACGCATTGAGGAAAGAAATTCCACAAATTAACTTTGAACAAGGCACACCTGTTAATTGAAATGCATTCCAGGTGACTACCTCATGAAGCTGGTTGAGAAAATGCCTAGAATACGCAAAGCTGTCATCAAGGTAAAGGGTGGCTACTTTGAAGAATCTAAAATATATTTGAATTTGTTTAACACTTTTTTGGTTACTTCATGATTCCACATGTGTTATTTCACAGTTTTGATTTCTACACTATTATTCTACAATGTAGAAAATAGTCAAAATAAAGAAAAACCCTGGTAAGAGTCCAAACTTTTGACTGGTAATGTATGTGTGTAATCTATAGGCTAAGGTTGAGGAGATTCCTTCTCTTGCAAATCAGAGGATCATCATGTCCCTTCTGAACATTGCACCTTTCTAAAGCAGCTCCAGAAGTCTTCCAACTCACCTGGGGAGGTCGGGCCTCGAGAGCTGCTCTCCAGAGAGAGGCCGGAGTCTGAGTCAAGGTCCTCCAGGACCCGAGGGTCGATGCCCTGTGGATTCCCCAGCAGCTGGGCATCCATATTGTCCAGGCAGCCCTCCAGCCCCAGTAGGTTGATCTGGTCAAACACTGCCTCATCCAGACAGCCACCTAGTGCACCATGGGACAACGTCCCGTTACTCGTTCCGTTGACCACCGTGGTAAACGGTAGTGCGGCCAGCCCCGTGGTCGTCCCTGGTGACGAGTCAGAGGAGTTTGTGGACTCTAGTTGGAAAAGGGGCCCTCTTGGTTGCCGGGCGACCAGGGTCCTGACTCCACCCCTTGGTGGGATCATATCGTAGGTGGAACCTGTTACCATGGCGTCACGGAGACTGACGTCCTGGCTGATGGCGCTGGAGATGTCGGCGTCGAGGTCAGACAGCTGCTGAGGAACCAGTGGGTCTAAATCCTGGATAACACAACACACACATATTATAAAAAGCGCAGACACACACACCCTGACGGGCCTGAAATACAAAGAGCAGAACACAGTATTACACAGGTAAGTCACAGCATTTTTCTCCCAGGTAAATCACACCATCTATCTCCCAGGTAAATCACACCATCTATCTCCCAGGTAAATCACACCATCTATCTCCCAGGTAAATCACACCATCTATCTCCCAGGTAAATCACACCATCTATCTCCCAGGTAAATCACACCATCTATCTCCCAGGTAAATCACACCATCTATCTCCCAGGTAAATCACACCATCCATCTCCCAGGTAAATCACACCATCTATCTCCCAGGTAAATCACACCATCTATCTCCCAGGTAAATCACACCATCTATCTCCCAGGTAAATCACACCATCTATCTCCCAGGTAAATCACACCATCTATCTCCCAGGTAAATCACACCATCTATCTCCCAGGTAAATCACACCATCTATCTCCCAGGTAAATCACACCATCTATCTCCCAGGTAAATCACACCATCTATCTTCCAGGTAAATCACACCATCTATCGCCCAGGTAAATCACAGCAACTCCTAGGTAAAACCTAACATATTTGGGGTATGAAACAGTAATGACTATAACTACAGTTCCCTGAAGGAGGAAAATTAGGTACAACATACTATGGGAGAGTCTCACGACTTCAGTTAAAGGGATTGTAGATCCACCTGACAAGGCCAATAAAATCAGACCTCGCTGGAGGCCCGGCCTTCCACAGGTGATAAGCATGAGGTTCGGAATCATTCCTTCGATTTAATACCGCTCTTCACCGTGCCCAGGAACAGGCGGTACGGAGACAAATAGGTGTTGTACCTCGTTTCCCTCCTTTAGGGAACAGTAGTAATAGTGTTAATATTGAGAGCAGTGACTATATACAGGGAGCAGTAACATCCAAGCAATAAAACCTCCCAAAAGTGTATGGTGATCCACTGACTCCAGAGCCTCCAAAAGGGGGCCTCACACAGTGCCTCCAAAACCAGTGCCAAGGTTTAGAGACAGGTCTAAGATGACGTACACCTTTCACAAAATGCACCACCAGGGGATGAGCCCCTGCTGTGGTTCCGTCAATTCCCACATGACACGCTGAGACCGCTTTTACATTACATTTTTTATTTTCCTTTGAACATATAATAAAAAAAATCTTATTTACAATGACTGCCTACCCGGGCCAACGCTGGTCCAATTGTGTGCCGCCTTATAGGACTCCCAATCACAGCCGGATGTGATGCAGCCTGGATGCGAACCAGGGACCGCAGTGACGCCTCTTGCACTGAGATGCAGTACCTTGGGCTCCCGAGTGGCGCAGCGGTCTAAGTGGAGAATGCTTGAAAAGCTCCTGTAGGAACATAAGTATGTCCCTCACAGAGCACGGAAAAGTCCTTTATATTGGGACCAGAGCTCAAACGCTTTCCACTTCTACACATACAGCCCTTGCAGACAATGGTAGAAATAACTTTTAGAGGTAAACCTCTAACCATCAGATCAGCCCTCTCAGGGGCCAAACCAATGGGAAACCAAATCTCTGGCCTCGATTGCCGAACCTGCCTGTGTGCCAAGGACAACAGGAGTTTCCACAGATCCCCGCCTAAAAGGCGAATGATCTCCGCGAACCAAGGCTGCCTGGACCAATGGGGAGCCACAAGACTCAATGGTAAGCACTAGCTGCACACCCCCTCCAACGTGGGCTGAATTAGAACCACTGGCGGAAATGTGGAAAGGAGGGTCTGAGGGGCCCTCAACGTGCAATCTCGTCTAGAGCCCGACCCATATTTTTTGGATCCAATACCTTTTCCGATTTTAGAGTGGAATATTAACCGATAACATATCTGCCAATATTTTTATAGTTGGAGTGGAATTATATATTTTTTTCTGTATGGATTGTGCTTAATTCCTTAGAGTCTAAGACGTTGGGGGGGGGTGCTAATGTGACATCTGGAATTGTTTTAAGATGGTAGTAACGGTGTGACCAAAGCCCATAGAAACAAATAGAATAAACACACACGGCAAACAGAAACAAGGTTGAATTATCTGTCCTATTTCTAGGAGATACAAAAAACAACTCAGGAAATATATATACTTCCTGAGTTTATATACAGTACCAATCACAAGTCTGAACACACCTACTAAATCAAGGGTTTTTCTTTATTTTGACTATTTTTGACATTATAGAGAAATAGTGAAGACATCAAAACTATGAAATAACGCATATGGAATTATGTAGTAACCAAATAGCGTTAAAGAAATCAAAAGAGATTCTTCAAAGTAGCCTCCCTTTGCCTTGATGACAGCTTTGCACATAAAAGTTCATTTGTGGAATTTCTTTCCTCATGTGTTTGGGCCAATCAGTTGTGTAGGGGTGGTATACAGAAGAATACTGTCTATTTGGTAAAAGACCAAGTCCATATTATGACAAGAACACCTCAAATAAGCAAAGAGAAACAACAGTCCATCATTAATTTAAGACATGAATGCCAGTCAATCCAGAACATTTCAAGAACCTTGAAAGTTTCTTCAAGTCCAGTCGCAAAAACCATCAAGCGCTCTGATGTGAACTGGCTCTCATGAAGACCGCCACAGGAAATGAAGACCCAGAGTTACCTCAAATCAAATCAAATCAAATCAAATTTTATTTGTCACATACACATGGTTAGCAGATGTTAATGCGAGTGTAGCGAAATGCTTGTGCTTCTAGTTCCGACAATGCAGTAATAACAAGTAATCTAACTAACAATTCCAAAACTACTGTCTTGTACACAGTGTAAGGGGATAAAGAATATGTACATAAGGATATATGAATGAGTGATGGTACAGAGCAGCATAGGCAAGATACAGTAGATGGTATCGGGTACAGTATGTACAAATGAGATGAGTATGTAAACAAAGTGGCATAGTATAGTATAAAGTGGCTAGTGATACATGTATTACATAAGGATACCGTCGATGATATAGAGTACAGTATATACGTATGCGTATGAGATGAATAATGTAGGGTAAGTAACATTTATATAAGGTAGCATTGTTTAAAGTGGCTAGTGATATATTTACATCATTTCCCATCAATTCCCATTATTAAAGTGGCTGGAGTTGAGTCAGTGTCAGTGTGTTGGCAGCAGCCACTCAGTGTTAGTGGTGGCTGTTTAACAGTCTGATGGCCTTGAGATAGAAGCTGTTTTTCAGTCTCTCGGTCCCAGCTTTGATGCACCTGTACTGACCTCGCCTTCTGGATGATAGTGGGGTGAACAGGCAGTGGCTCGGGTGGTTGATGTCCTTGATGATCTTTATGGCCTTCCTGTGACATCGGGTGGTGTAGGTGTCCTGGAGGGCAGGTAGTTTGCCCCCGGTGATGCGTTGTGCAGACCTCACTACCCTCTGGAGAGCCTTACGGTTGAGGGCGGTGCAGTTGCCATACCAGGCGGTGATACAGCCCGCCAGGATGCTCTCGATTGTGCATCTGTAGAAGTTTGTGAGTGCTTTTGGTGACAAGCCGAATTTCTTCAGCCTCCTGAGGTTGAAGAGGCGCTGCTGCGCCTTCTTCACGATGCTGTCTGTGTGAGTGGACCAATTCAGTTTGTCTGTGATGTGTATGCCGAGGAACTTAAAACTTGCTACCCTCTCCACTACTGTTCCATCGATGTGGATAGGGGGGTGTTCCCTCTGCTGTTTCCTGAAGTCCACAATCATCTCCTTAGTTTTGTTGACGTTGAGTGTGAGGTTGTTTTCCTGACACCACACTCCGAGGGCCCTCACCTCCTCCCTGTAGGCCGTCTCATCGTTGTTGGTAATCAAGCCTACCACTGTTGTGTCGTCCGCAAACTTGATGATTGAGTTGGAGGCGTGCGTGGCCACGCAGTCGTGGGTGAACAGGGAGTACAGGAGAGGGCTCAGAACGCAACCTTGTGGGGCCCCAGTGTTGAGGATCAGCGGGGAGGAGATGTTGTTGCCTACCCTCACCACCTGGGGGCGGCCCGTCAGGAAGTCCAGTACCCAGTTGCACAGGGCGGGGTCGAGACCCAGGGTCTCGAGCTTGATGACGAGCTTGGAGGGTACTATGGTGTTGAATGCCGAGCTGTAGTCGATGAACAGCATTCTCACATAGGTATTCCTCTTGTCCAGATGGGTTAGGGCAGTGTGCAGTGTGGTTGAGATTGCATCGTCTGTGGACCTATTTGGGCGGTAAGCAAATTGGAGTGGGTCTAGGGTGTCAGGTAGGGTGGAGGTGATATGGTCCTTGACTAGTCTCTCAAAGCACTTCATGATGACGGATGTGAGTGCTACGGGGCGGTAGTCATTTAGCTCAGTTACCTTAGCTTTCTTGGGAACAGGAACAATGGTGGCCCTCTTGAAGCATGTGGGAACAGCAGACTGGTATAGGGATTGATTGAATATGTCCGTAAACACACCGGCCAGCTGGTCTGCGCATGCTCTGAGGGCGCGGCTGGGGATGCCATCTGGGCCTGCAGCCTTGCGAGGGTTAACACGTTTAAATGTCTTACTCACCTCGGCTGCAGTGAAGGAGAGACCGCATGTTTTCGTTGCAGGCCGTGTCAGTGGCACTGTATTGTCCTCAAAGCGGGCAAAAAAGTTATTTAGTCTGCCTGGGAGCAAGACATCCTGGTCCGTGACTGGGCTGGGTTTCTTCCTGTAGTCCGTGATTGACTGTAGACCCTGCCACATGCCTCTTGTGTCTGAGCCGTTGAATTGAGATTCTACTTTGTCTCTGTACTGGCGCTTAGCTTGTTTGATAGCCTTGCGGAGGGAATAGCTGCACTGTTTGTATTCGGTCATGTTACCAGACACCTTGCCCTGATTAAAAGCAGTGGTTCGCGCTTTCAGTTTCACACGAATGCTGCCATCAATCCACGGTTTCTGGTTAGGGAATGTTTTAATCGTTGCTATGGGAACGACATCTTCAACGCACGTTCTAATGAACTCGCACACCGAATCAGCGTATTCGTCAATGTTGTTATCTGACGCAATACGAAACATCTCCCAGTCCACGTGATGGAAGCAGTCTTGGAGTGTGGAGTCAGCTTGGTCGGACCAGCGTTGGACAGACCTCAGCGTGGGAGCCTCTTGTTTTAGTTTCTGTCTGTAGGCAGGGATCAACAAAATGGAGTCGTGGTCAGCTTTTCCGAAAGGGGGGCGGGGCAGGGCCTTATATGCGTCGCGGAAGTTAGAGTAACAATGGTCCAAGGTCTTTCCTCCCCTGGTTGCGCAATCGATATGCTGATAAAATTTGGGGAGTCTTGTTTTCAGATTAGCCTTGTTAAAATCCCCAGCTACAATGAATGCAGCCTCCGGATAAATTGTTTCCAGTTTGCAGAGAGTTAAATAAAGTTCGTTCAGAGCCATCGATGTGTCTGCTTGGGGGGGGATATATACGGCTGTGATTATAATCGAAGAGAATTCTCTTGGTAGATAATGCGGTCTACATTTGATTGTGAGGAATTCTAAATCAGGTGAACAGAAGGATTTGAGTTCCTGTATGTTTCTTTCATCGCACCATGTCACGTTAGTCATAAGGCATACGCCCCCGCCCCTCTTTTTACCAGAAAGATGTTTTTTCCTGTCTGCGCGATGCGTGGAGAAACCTGTTGGCTGCACCGCTTCGGATTGCGTCTCTCCAGTAAGCCACGTTTCCGTGAAGCAAAGAACGTTACAGTCTCTGATGTCCCTCTGGAATGCTACCCTTGCTCGGATTTCATCAACCTTGTTGTCAAGAGACTGGACATTGGCAAGAAGAATGCTAGGGAGTGGTGCGCGCTGTGCCCGTCTCCGGAGTCTGACCAGAAGACCGCCTCGTTTCCCTCTCTTTCGGAGTCGTTTTTTTGGGTCGCTGCATAGGATCCACTCCGTTGTCCTGTTTGTAAGGCAGAACACAGGATCCGCGTCGCGAAAAACATATTCTTGGTCGTACTGATGGTGAGTTGATGCTGATCTTATATTCAGTAGTTCTTCTCGACTGTATGTAATGAAACCTAAGATGACCTGGGGTACTAATGTAAGAAATAACACGTAAAAAAACAAAAAACTGCATAGTTTCCTAGGAACGCGAAGCGAGGCGGCCATCTCTGTCGGCGCCGGAAGTGAAATACGCTACCTCTGCTGCAGCTCCATGATGAAACTGGCTCTCATGAAGACCGGCACAGGAAATTAAGACCCAGAGTTACCTCTGCTGCAGCTCCATGATGAAACTGGCTCTCATGAAGACCGGCACAGGAAATGAAGACCCAGAGTTACCTCTGCTGCAGCTCCATGATGAAACTGGCTCTCATGAAGACCGGCACAGGAAATGAAGACCCAGAGTTAACTCTGATGCAGCTCCATGATGAAACTGGCTCTCATGAAGACCGGCACAGGAAATGAAGACCCAGAGTTACCTCGGCTGCCGAGGATAAGTTCATTAGACTTACCAGAAATTGCCGCCCAAATAAATGCTTCAGAGTTCAATTAACAGACGCATCAACATCAACTATTCAGAGGAGACTGTGTGAATCAGGCCTTCATGGTCGATTTGCTGCAAGGAAACCACTACTAAAGGACACCAATAAAAAGACACTCGCTTGGGCCAAGAAACACGAGCAATGGACATTAGACAGGTGGAAATCTGTCCTTTGAGATTTTTGGTTCCACCCACTGTATCTTTGTGAAAGGCGGAGTAGGTGAACAGATCTCTGCATGTATGGTTCCCACCGTGAAGCATGGAGGAAGTGGTGTGATGGTGCTTTGCTGATGGCACTGTCGCTGATTTATTTTATTTCAAGGCACACTTAACCAGCATGGCTACCACAGCATTCTGCAGTGATACGCCATCCCATCTGGTTTGCGCTTAGTGGGAATATAATTTGTTTTTCAACAGGACAATGACCCAACACACCTCCAGGCTGTGTACGGGCTATATGGCCAAGAAGGAGAGTGATGAAGTGCTGCATCAGATGACCTGACCTCAACCCAATTGAGATGGTTTGGACCATAGAGTGAAGGAAAAGCAGCCAACAAGTGCTCAGCATATGTTGGAAAAGCAATCCAAGTGAAGCTGGTTGAGAGAATGCCAAGAGTATGCAAAGCTGTCATCAAGGAAAATGTTGGCTACTTTGAAGAATCTAAAATAAAATATACTTGGATGTGTTTAACACTTTGGGTTACTACATAATTCCATGTGTTATTTCATAGTTTTGATGTCACTATTATCCTACAATGTAGAAAATAGTAAAACTAAATAAAAACCCTTGAATGAGTAGGTGCGTACAAACTTTTGACTGGTACTGCATACATACGTGTGTGTGTGTGTGTAAAATACACTGCTCAAAAAAATAAAGGGAACACTTAAACAACACAATGTAACTCCAAGTCAATCACACTTCTGTGAAATCAAACTGTCCACTTAGGAAGCAACACTAACAATAAATTGCACATGCTGTTGTGCAAATGGAATAGACAACAGGTGGAAATTATAGGCAATTAGCAAGACACCCCCAATAAAGGAGTGGTTCTACAGGTGGGGACCACAGACCACTTTTCAGTTCCTATGCTTCCTGGCTATTGTTTTGGTCACTTTTGAATGCTGGCGGTGCTTTCACTCTAGTGGTAGCATGAGACGGAGTCTACAACCCACACAAGTGGCTCAGGTAGTGCAGCTCATCCAGGATGGCACATCAATGCGAGCTGTGGTAAGAAGGTTTGCTGTGTCTGTCAGCGTAGTGTCCAGAGCATGGAGGCGCTACCAGGAGACAGGCCAGTACATCAGGAGACGTGGAGGAGGCCGTAGGAGGGCAACAACCCAGCAGCAGGACCGCTACCCCCGCATTTGTGCAAGGAGGAGCAGGAGGAGCACTGCCAGAGCCCTGCAAAATGACCTACAGCAGGCCACAAATGTGCATGTGTCTGCTCAAACGGTCAGAAACAGACTATATGAGGGTGGTATGAGGGCCCGACGTCCACAGGTGGGGGTTGTGCTTACAGCCCAACACCGTGCAGGACGTTTGGCATTTGCCAGAGAACACCAAGATTGGCAAATTCGCCACTGGCGCCCTGTGCTCTTCACAGATGAAAGCAGGTTCACACTGAGCACGTGACAGACGTGACAGTCTGGAGATGCCGTGGAGAACGTTCTGCTGCCTGCAACATCCTCTAGCATGACCGGTTTGGCGGTGGGTCAGTCATGGTGTGGGGTGGCATTTCTTTGGGGGGGCCGCACAGCCCTCCATGTGCTCGCCAGAGGTAGCCTGACTGCCATTAGGTACCGAGATGAGATCCTCAGACCCCTTGTGAGACCATATGTTGGTGCGGTTGGCCCTGGGTTCCTCCTAATGCAAGACAATGCTAGACCTCATGTGGCTGGAGTGTGTCAGCAGTTCCTGCAAGAGGAAGGCATTGATGCAATGGACTGGCCCGCCCGTTCCCCAGACCTGAATCCAATTGAGCACATCTGGGACATCATTTCTTGCCCCATCCACCAACGCCACGTTGCACCACAGACTGTCCAGGAGTTGGCGGATATTTTGTCCAGGTCTGGGAGGAGATCCCTCAGGAGACCATCCAGGTCATACAGGCATGTGGAGGCCACACACACTACTGAGCCTCATTTTGACTTGTTTTAAGGACATTACATCACAGTTGGATCAGCCTGTAGTGTGGTTTTCCACTTTAATTTTGAGTGTCACTCCAAATCCAGACCTCCATGGGTTGATACATTTGATTTCCATTGATAATTTGTGTGATTTTGTTGTCAGCACATTCAACTATGTAAAGAAAAAAGTATTTAATAAGACTATTTGATTCATTCAGATCTAGGATGTGTTATTTTTTCTAATTTTGTCTGTCATAGTTGAAGTGTACCTATGATGAAAATTACAGGCCTCTCATCTTTTTAAGTGGGAGAACTTGCACAATTGGTGCCTGACTAAATACATTATTGCCCCACTGTATGTATGTATGTATGTATGTATGTATGTATGTATGTATGTATGTATGTATGTATGTATGTATGTATGTATGTATGTATGTATGTATGTATGTATGTATGTATGTATGTATGTATGTATATATATATATATATATATATATATGAGATGAGTAATTTAAGGTATGAAAAAATTATATAAAGTGGCAGAAGCTTCTAAAGTCATTACATAATTTTCTGGAATTTTCAAGCTGTTTAAAGGCACAGTCAACTTAGTGTATGTAAACTTCTGACTCACTGGAATTGTGATACAGTGAATGATAGATTATTTCACTTGTCTGTAAACAACTGTTGGAAAAATGACTTGGGTCATGCACAAAGTAGATGTCCTGACCGACTTCCCAAAACTATAGTTTATTGACAAGAAATTTGTGGAGTGGTTGAAAAACACGTTTTAATGAGTCCAACCTAAGTGTATGTAAACTTCCGACTTCAACTGTGTGTGTGTATGTGTGTGTGTGTGTGTGTGTGTGTATATGTGTGTGTGTGTGTATATGTGTATATATATATTTTATATTTTTACACATATTTAACCCCTTTTTCTGGGTAGGCACAAAACTACTTTAATACTTCAGTTTTTTTAAACCGGTACCGGTTACCTTCAGACAAGTACCGTGACACTGGTGGATGAGCAAAACAGAGAACACCATCATGTTCGTGAGGGTTCATAGGTCAAACCTTTCAGATGCTACAGATGTTTTCACGAGCAGACCAATTTTCAGAATGTCTCATGGTCTGACAAACACGGCTCTAGCTCTGCCACCTTTCACTGCAGATGGGGAAGTACGCCATCGGTGGATTGAGATGCATCCAATGCAAAATAAACATCCCTAAAACTGAATGACTTCCATCACAGACGGCATCATCCCCAGTAGGCATAGGCACTGGCGAAAACACAGTGACCCCGCTGACATTTTGTTAAGCAGAGCCGGAACTCCCTTAAAACTGTTGCTGAGGCCTGGGGAACAGTCAACGTGATGATACTGCAGAAGCGTGGGGTATGCACAACAAATTGTAACCTGTACCCTGACGTCACTGGTCACATGATCCAGGGCAACACTTTGCATGCGAGCCATTGGTCAGAGCATGTGAGCAGAGTTGAGCAGTGGGAAATTCCGCTCATGGAGCGGAGCCTGGCGCTCCACGTCCTTTCCAAATAAAAATAGTGCCGCTACAAATTCGCTCCATTAATTAAAAAATAGATCACAATTTAACAAACACCCATCTATTTGTGTGACTATCTGGACCTTCCATTTGGTTAAGCATTGAAAACAAATCATATGATTTGAATGAAAAGTCTTATAAACAAACTAGAAGAAGCGCTCACCATTTGAAATAGGCTACATGTCGTATTTTATGGAATATAGACACTAAATTGTTCAGGAGCCAGACAGGTAGCCGAAGGAACGAACATTTCATTATTTAGGCTATATGATTTCAATTATTTCAAGGTTATAGCCTACAAAGAAATACATTGTGAAGCATCTGCGAGTTCGACACTAGGCTGGCATATTACAAAGAGCTCAGCATTTAAACATTTTGTTGTATTAAATCATTATAGTCAATAAATTGCGCATATAGGCTGTGACTTAGAATGAAATACAAATGAAATTAAACAATTCAGTGTCTTTGAATTAATTTTTAGAAAACGGCTAGAGTGTGGCTTCAGGCTCGTGCGATGGTGCCTGGAGAGCCGGCCAGCATCTGAGAATATCCTTTCAGCGCTTGCATCCCACTGGGGATGCTAAACAGCCTTCAGGCCACCCGTCAGGCTGGGCAGGGATGCAGAGTTGTTTAAAAAAAAAAGTTATATAGGTAGGCCTAAAGGTTTTTAGGGTAATTTTGATAGGGTTATTTTGCCTCTCAAAATGGAAAGCTCATTGAAAGATGTAATGTATATATCAGGCCTATTGGGCCAAAATCAATTATAGCCTATTGAATAGATAATAACTTAAGAGATCTGATGTTTAGTTTATAAATACTTTGCTACAATGACACACTCAACTATCTACCCACCTCGTTCCTTTCTGTTAGCATGTGCACGTACTAGTAAGTCCACCATCATGCTTTCAGGATAGGTGTCTTTTCAGATTCCACAATGATTCATTAGTTGTGGACACTACATCACAGCACTCCCTCTCTTCCTCTTGGTCCTCCTCATCTTTCGTAAGTCACCTTGATGTTGCACCTTCTTTAAAATCTGTTTCATTATAAAAATATTTAGTGAATCCATAACAGTAGTTCAAATCAAGGAGCTATAGCAGCACACAAGTAGACTATAATGCATGCTGGGCCGGGCATGCCCCGAGATCGCTACTGGAGCTCCAGCCTTGGGGAAACTCGCTCCACGCGCCAGTCAAATTGGGCACGCTCCGCTCATCACTCACAAACTCTGGTTGGAGCACACAACGAGACTCCCGTGAAGTGTCCTCTGAAGGGGCGGGACCTTGTGGACTGGGAAAGATTGGTTCTTCATCCATTTCCACCACTCTTGACAACCGTGTATCTGAACATGGAGAAGGAACACTTCATCGAACTCGCATACGGGAGACAACGGTTATCACGTGAACACTGTGGAACTTGGTAAAAAAAAAGAAACTCTACATGTGCCAAGATTTGCCTAAAGCTTGGCCCACTCTGGGTACACAGGCTCTGGCGATCAGTGATGTGCCCCGATTGGCCGTGCCACCTGGGGGTACTGTTGTCACAATGAGCCTCACTCGGTTTAGACGGTAAGATGAGGTCTGGTAACTGTCTGGCACCCATCTCTGGACCACACACACATTAAATATAAACCCAAAGAAAAAGTATTTTATTATGGAGTTTACCCTACCGACCAGTCATGGGTACTGGCATAGCTGTGCCCCTTCTGTTGTAACAGACAAGTATCTAATTACTAGGAGTGTGGGATTAAACTGTATTCCTAGACACCTCATAGAGACGGCAGGTAGCCTAGTGATTAGAGCGTTGGGCCAATAACCGAAAGGTTGCTGGATCTAATCCCAAAGCCGACAAGGCAAAAATGGGTCGTTCTGCCCCTGAACAAGGCAGTTAACTCCACTGTTTCCCAGCAGGCTGTCATTGAAAATAAGAATTTGTTCTTAACTGACTGACCTAGTTAAATAAAATGTAATTTTTTTTTTTTATAATATAAAAACTAGTGAGCTATATGTAAGAATCAGCAAGGAATCCCAGTAATGAGCCAATTATGGGAGAGGGGTGCCCCATTGTGGACGGTGACCCAACTCATCACTCATAGTGGGGAGATTGATATAGACCTTGAACCCTGTGAACACCGTGGAACACGGGGTAACAGAGGGGACAGCATTAAACATGGACAAGCTTCCAACATATGTTGTGCTTCCGTGAGACTGTATAGCCTGCATGAAGCCTGGCCCCTTTAAGTGATCAGGGGGCTCTGGCAATTGCGGACGTAGTACCCAGTTGGCCAATCGTGGGGGCACGGTTGTCACAGTAATGTTTTTATGGAGGGGCACACTGGTCACTCAGACCCGTGCCAAAGCCCCTCGCTTCGGGGGGCTGCTTCTTCATCTGAGGTGCACGCAAACCCTGAAAATAGGAATGTGGTTGCCATAACGCTGAAGGAGAGCAAGTAAGTTACACTCGCCAGAAGTTAAGCATGCTAGCTGACACTAGCCAGGAGACTTTTTAGCATAAGCTAGGCTCACTAGCCTGACTGCAGCATGGTCCATTTAGAATGTCCAAGTGACATAACGCTACATATACTAAACAAGAGAGCTGCCCCAGCAACTCTACTATGGGGAGGCAGGAATAGATAGTAATACAGTAGCTAGCTCACCTCTGCGAGTTAGCCAACCTGGCTAGCACGCTACGCAGCGCTCGTTTAGCTAGCCCGGTCTCGAAAGTCCACGGGCGACCGGATCACTGAAGTGGGACTGGACCCTTCATCAACAAGTCTGAGAAGAGGGGCAAGTGGTGTTTGACCGAGGCAGACACAGGTGGCGGGGGGTACCTAGGGAACCTGGCCACCCTCTTTCTTTGAGTAGCCTCCCGTAATTGGTGACAGAGCGCCCAGGAGCTGGGTTGGGCACAGGCAGCCACCGCATAACCCAGGCAGCCACCGCATAACCCAGGCAGCCACCGCATAACCCAGGCAGCCACAGCATAACCCAGGCAGCCACAGCATAACACAGGCAGCCACAGCATAACCCAGGCAGCCACAGCATAACCCAGGCAGCCACAGCATAACCCAGGCAGCCACAGCATATGCTCTGACCACCCTATCCATTTCTGCTTCCTGCTTGTCGGTCACAGCCGCGGTACCGGCATCCAAGAAAGTAAAGTCACAATCAGTAATTACAAGCTTCCTCAAGAAGGCTACATGTGTTTCCGGAGAGTTTGTACGCAGTGTGTGACAATGCACAC
Organism: Oncorhynchus clarkii lewisi; assembly: GCF_045791955.1. Lineage (NCBI taxonomy): Eukaryota > Metazoa > Chordata > Actinopteri > Salmoniformes > Salmonidae > Oncorhynchus > Oncorhynchus clarkii. Next base: position 13,449,240 of record NC_092178.1, on the reverse strand, counting down.
ATGGACTGTTTTGAGCGAGGGCTGCCTGAGCGTGCTCTAAGCTGAGACAAACTACACAGAGCGTAAGTATCTTTCAGAGAAATGCTATAACCGCCTGACTGGGCCATGATCTCCACCCAGATCTCAGCGTAGCCATCGTTGTCTCAGTTGTTTTCTTAGCCATCTTAATCAGTGCGCCAGGAAATTAATGAATAACTCATTGTTTGTGATACGAAAACATATGATAACAACTACAACATTTCGCACACAACTCCCAGGGCGTGAGCACGCTCTACTACGGGACAGTTTAGTTGGCGCAACGCAAGACAGTCTCGTTTTCCAATTGTTTGTTTTAGTAGCGCAAATCATTCCTGTTCACACGAGGTGAAGAGCAGAATAATTCAAGAAATGAATCCGAGCCTCACGCTTATCATTTGTGGAAGAAGGCGGGGCTTCCAGCGAGGCATGAGCTGAATTTCATTGGCCTTGTCAGGCATAATTGTAGCTCCTTCAAAACGGAGTCGTAAGAATGCGACTCCCCCGTAGTATGTACCGAAAACTGACTGACAAAGGGAACCATATTACCTGACTAACACATTTCAAAATCGCCTTCTCTATTGCCAAATATCACAATGACATCATCATCATCAAGGTAACCACTTACGTCAAATTCAGAGACGGGTAGAGACAGGAAGTGGCTCCAGTGCTGGTGGATGTCGATGGCAGGGGGACGGGGGTCCTCAGGACAAGCGAGAGAAGCTCCACTAGTGAACAAACCCTGGAATCAACAACACACAGTCAACAAACACAGTAAAAGCTGTGATGAAAAACATGCAACATGCACACAACGAAAACATGGGACAAGGCAAGCACAGGACATACTGCACACACACACACACACACAACATGAGGGTCATCACAGACTGAGCTAATAGTATGATAAATGAAGACATGCCTGTTCTCTAGCTAGCCTACATTCCAAGACACATTTATTTGAATTCTGTCTCGTCGCTGTATGTACCTCTTGTTCTAGTGCTGAACTGAGAGCCAGCTGAGTCAGGGAAACCAGTTCCTCTCTGGCTTCATCACCATCGATCTGCCCATTCAGTAACTCAACCTCCTGATAACAGGAAAAGAAAGATGGAAAGGAACAAGCAGAATAAATTGAGGAAGTGAGAAGTAGAGAGAAAGATGTGGGGTGAATAATGAGAGTACAGAGGAAAATGGAAGAGAGGACAGACGATGGTGGGAGAGAGAGAGACCAGGACAAAGAAAGACATTTGTTAGCCATTAGTGTTGCACGGTATATACCGAAACTTCTGATATTCCGATTCTAGAACATGAAAAACAGTTTGGTACTAGAATTGGTTACTTTCGGTACTTCTGTTAAATGCGTCTTACACGGACTGAGAGGATCGAGTCTGACAGAAGTAATCTCCTCAAGGGGGCAGTAGCGAGGCAGGCTGCACTTGTGCATGCAGTTGACACAGTGCGAGCCACTTTTGAGAAGCAAGCGAGAGAGAAAATGCCGACAGCATGGCTTCTTCTAACTCCACACCTGCAGCTTGTTGACAAAACTGTCTGTGGAAGCAACACTATGGGAACACTCTGATTACCGAGCAGACGAGGGCCAGCCCACCGAAACAACTAAGCAAAATATGTTACAAAGCAGTGCAGCCAAAGGGAGGTTTAGTTACAAAAATGTCCAAATATTTTGCACTTCTTCATTTTTTGTGTGACATTTCCATTGTAACGTTGTCGTTATTCTACTAATTGACATGAACATACACTGAGTATACAAAACAGTAAAGATGCACTATGCAAAAACATTGTGCCATTTCCTGGTGGCTAAAATTCAAATAATCCTCCCCTTTTCAGGTCCCTGTCTTTCAAAGATAATTTGTAAAAATCCAAATAACTTCACAGATCTTCATTGTAAAGGGTTTATACACTGTTTCCCATGCTTGTTCAATGAACCATAAACAATTAAGGAACATGCACCTGTGGAACGGTCGTTAACTTCTTTGGGGTACCCCCTCCTTCTCAATTTCCGCCTAAAGACATACCCTAATCTAACTGCCTGTAGCTCAGGCCCAGAGGCAAGGATATGCATATTCTTGGTATCATTTGAAAGGAAACACTCTGAATTTTGTGGAAATGTGAATTGAATGTAGGATAATATAACACAATAGATCTGGTAGAAGAAAATACAAGGAAATAAACACAAGTTTTCTGTTTTTTATTGTTGCTGCATCATCTTTCAGATGACCAAGAACAGCCAAACATACAGATAGGATGCTGTGGATGATTTGAATGAAGAACATAAGATGCAAACAATAGCTGAGCAAAGTTTTGGACAGATAACTTCAAAAATGAGCGAGCTACATGACATTGAGCATGAAGTCACCCAGGTGTCCCACACAAATGTACCCAAGTGGCCGAATTGATAAAGTGATACATTTTGAAGGAAAGAACTATATACCCCCCCCCCCCCGTTACTGTAATTAAATTATACCAATATGTATTCATTAATTGAATTCCCTTAATCTATTTTATAAGAATTTGTAAGATTCTTGTTTGCATAAAATAGACGGAGACCAGTCTTTTCAATAATAGGTAACATAATTATATATTATATATATATATACACAATAACATGATGTAATTTCATTGCTCCTAAAATGAATCTCCTCCTCCAGACCGGGTCAAAGGGAACTTTAAAGGTTCATTCTGAGTTCATTCTGACCCACTAGCACATACACAGGATACACAACACAACTTAATTAACTTTTGACCGCTCAACATTATCAATCACCACTTAGCTGACAGTTCTAATTAACAGAAAACCTAGGAATGCACTCACTGTCTTATCTAAAACACCCCAGAGCGAAGTTTCGTCGGTCCAACCATAGGTTAACTACCTTATCTGCTTACTTAATCCACAACCCATTCGTTTCTGCCTAGTTGGAATGGTGTTCATTAACTTTAATTACTCCTTGTCCGTGTCTCACAATCAATTCTTATGAACTCATATTGTTAATCAGATATAATAAAACAGAGTATAAGTTTACTTAGTTACAGTTCCATTTAAAATGATTTGTTCAGTCATTTAATCATAGGAAAATTACCCCCCCGCCCCCCCCAAAAAATAAAAAAAATAAAATACAAACAAACAAGGGTAACTATTTACATATTTTCTATTTACAATATTGTGAAGACCCTCAGTCCTCTACACAATATTGTGCTGCTGGTGCCATGGCCCATAGCAGTCTCTTTCTGCTGTAAAGCAAAGGCTTACTGAACAGGTGGTGCAGGTGATGGGGCATTTCCTGTGACAAAGGGCACAACAACATCTCCCTACTGTGCCCTTTTTGCCCTGAGGCACATTCATGACTGCAGAGATTAATCTGGGCAGGTGAACACCACTGGTTGGAGCAGAAGGGACAGAGGTAGAGGGGAAGGTGCTTACAGTGGACTTGCTGTAGCTAGCAAGCTCCTGGATGAGCAGCTTCCTGAAGGCTAGCTGTGAGATGGGGGGGGGGGGGGGGGGGGGCTGTCCACAGCTCTTAGCCATTTCCTTCTGGAGGATGAAGGCATTCACCACAGCAATGTCAATGAAATTATATAAAAATGTCCTGTACCATTTCATGGTCTTGTGACTTTCATGGCGCTAATGCTTGGTTGGAAAATGCTAGTAATACTTGTGTGTGTGTGTGTGTGTGGCGCCGTCCTCAGAAAATAGCATGTTTGCTTTCGCAGTACAGCCTTTTCGTAGTAACGGCTTTTTGAAATCTTTTTGAAATCTGACACAGCGGCTGGATGAATAAGACGCTCATCTTTTAAATTATATAAGATACATGTATTTACAAGAATGTTTACTATAACAAATGGTGTATTTAGAATGTTAGCTCTCTGCAGTGTCACCGGATGTTGGCCTGGTGGGACGTTAGTGTCTTAACCTCTCTAGGGTAGGTGAGACGCTAACAGCTTACAGACGGTAGGCAATTAAGGTCACAGTTATGAAAACTAACTAAAGAGGCCTTCCTACTTACTCTGGAAAAACACCAAAAAGAAAGATGCCCAGGGTCCCTGCTCATCTGCGTGAACATGCCTTAGGCATGCTGCAAGGAGGCATGAGGACTGCAGGCCAATAAATTGCAATGTCCGTACTGTTAGATGCCTAAGACAGCACTACAGTGAGACAGGATGGACAGCTGATCGTCCTCGCAGTGGCAGACCACGTGTAAGACCTGCACAGGATCGGTACATCCAAATATCATACCTGCGGGACAGGTACAGGATGGCAACAACAACTGCCCGAGTTACACCAGGAACGCACAATTCCTCCATCAGTGCTCAGACTGTCCGCAATAGGCTGAGAGAGGCTAGACCGAGGGCTTGTAGGCCTGTTGTCAGTCAGGTCCTCACCAGACATCACCGGCAACATCGTCTATGGGCACAAACCCACTGTTGCTGGACCAGACAGGACCGGCAAAAAGTGCTCTTCCCTGACGAGTCGTGGTTTTGTCTCAGAGGTGATGGTCAGATACGCGTTTATCACCAAAGGAATGAGCGTTACACTGAGGCCTGTACTCTGGAGCGGGATCAATTGAGGTGGAGGGTCCATCGTGGTCTGGGGCGGTGTGTCACACCATCATCGGACTGAGCTTGCTGTCATTGCAGGCAGTCTCAACACCGCGTTACAGGGAAGACATCCTCCTCCCTCATGTGGTACCCTTCCTGCAGGCTCATCCTGACATGATCCTCCAGCATGACAATGCCACCAGCCATACTGCTCATTCCGTGCGTGATTTCCTGCAAGACAGGAATGTCAGTGTTCTGACATGGCCAGTAAAGAGCCCGGATCTCAATCCCATTGAGCACGTCTGGGACCTGTTGGATCGGAGGGTGAGGGCTAGGGCCATTCCACCCAGAAATGTCCGGGAACTTGCAGGTGCCTTGGTGGAAGAGTGGGGTAACATCCCACAGCAAGAACTGGCAAATATGGTGCAGTCCATGAGGAGATGCACTGCAGTACTTAATGCATCTGGTGGCCACACCAGATACTGTCTGTTACTTTAGACTTTGACCCACCTTTGTTCAGGGACATATTATTACATTTCTGTTAGTCACGTCTGTGGAACTTGTTCAGTTTATGTCTCAGTTGTTGAATCTTATGTTCATACAAATACTTACACGTTAAGTTTGCTGACAATAAACACAGTTGACAGTGAGAGGACGTTTCTTTTTTTGCTGAGTTTAGAATATGTCAGTAAGTTACAGACCCAACAGCATATTGTAGTATGCCTTTCTCCTAACCATGTTTTCCAGTGACAGTCTCTTCCCATTCAAATATTTTTGTTCAACACACAGTTCAGTAATAAACCCATGTAATTCTAGTTCATATTGAGATGGTTGTTTTGTTTGAAATGTGCTGTCAGTGTGTCTGTATATTGTCTATAAAAGTGGATTGTCCTTCTTAAGACCCCATAGGCCTAATAAAATACTTCAAATGGTAGTAGGCTAACCTCATCGCAGCTTGTTTGCTTGCAGCTTGTTTGCTTGCACTTGCTTATACTTCGAGCTAAGTGTTAATTATATAAGAACAAACATGAATTTACTGAACATAAATGTAATGTTTGTGTATGGTTCAAAACTCACGTCGACATTCATTATTATTCAAGGCGGTTCTTATAGTTACACAAATCCACAAGGAGCCAGGAGAAACCACATTTATTTAAGCAAGTCAGACATAAGCTCCACTCTCGGGACAGCTTGGTGTGGACTAAAAGTTTGTGGGCAGCGTTTATCACTGTTACAGTTCATGTAATGTTTAGAGTGTCGCGGCTTCGCTGGCATGCATCTAAAAACAGATGGGTTGTTTGCCCACCAAGATTGACATGTTTAAATCGCCACGGATAACAGGAGGCGCCGTTTTCTGTTACAATGAACCCCAGTAGCGGAGTTAAATGACTCAGGCCCTACCTAACTTTTACTAGAGTGCTGTTAACCACAACTGTTATCAGTCTGTTGACAACTGCGGTCATTTACAAGGTTGATGCTAGGCTTTGATGGTACACTGTATACCGGGGTATTTGGAAATAGCCAGGGATGGTTTTCAATACTGTTTAAAACTATTTATTTGACGTTTTTCAATAAATATTATTTGTAGCTACTGCCTGCAGTCAACTGTACAAAACATTAGGAGACCTAATTTCCCCGGTCACATTATGAAGCTTACAGTAGTTCCCCAGAACATTTGAGCCAGTCACATTATGATGAAGCTTACAGTAGTTCCCCAGAACATTTGAGCCAGTCATGAGTGTTTGTAAATAGCACAATGGGAGAAAGCGGGAGCAGGTGAGTACAGCTGTGTACTGACAGGGGTCAGTGACGTGCAACTCCAGTTTTCCTCAACAGAAAATACATTAGTGCAACACATTCAGAAGAAGATGGCTTCATTTTCATCAGATGACAGCATATGTGCAATGCTATTTGGCCGGCAGCCACACAAGTAAATGAGCTACAATGAAAAAGCTAAGTAAAAACGATGCATGGTCATAATATTTCCAATGTTTAGCATAGAAAGAATGTAGCCAGCTACATTTCCTAGGGTTTTGCTTAAATCTTGCATTTTACCAGAGAAAAGTAGGCTGGCTACAATGAGAAAACGCAGAGCAGAAATGACAATAAGAAGTATTTTAGATCTGCGTTTACAAAATGCAAGAAGATATTTCTTTGGCATTATCTTTTTTCCTGCCTGAAAAATGAAGAAGTTTACCTTCCTAGTTATCTAATGTATGTTAGTGAATTGATAATATTGTGTAAGTGTTCTGCCGTGTTTGAGGCCCGTTGCCCTAGCAACTCCAGACATATGCTGTTTCAGAGCAGAGTATGTGAGTGGAATTGAGCAGTTGGAAATCCCTCATGGCTCATGAAGCAGTGCTTACCCCTTTCCAACCACTCAGCTAAAAACCTCACAAGACAAAAAAACAAACAACAGCAGCTCCAAATTCGCTCCATTCATTAAAATCACAATTTAACCAACAAACATCTATTTTTGTGTCTACCTGAACCTACCATTTGGTTATGAAGTATTGAAACCAAACCATGTGATTTGAATGAAAAGTATTTGAATAAACAAAAAGGTGAATGTGAAAGTAGCACATAATTTCAAATAGGCGACATGTCATATTAAACAGCATATAAACACTCCAAATAGGTCAGGAGCCAGACGATGAGCCTAAGAAGGAAAACAAATAAGTTATTTAGGCTATATTATTTCTATTATTTCCAGGCTATAGCCTACAAAGAAATACCTTGTGAAGCATTTGCAAGTGCGACGCAATAGCCTCGTAGGGACATATTGTTGTATTAATCATTATAGTCTATACATTTTGCATATAGGCTGTGGCTTACTTGGAATTAAATACAAATTAAATTCTAAAAATGACAGTGCCTCTGAATTCATTTTCTGGCCAGTCTGGCCTTTCAGGATCATGGGATGGGGCCTGGAGAGCCGGCCAGAGCGGAGAATATCCTCTCCACACAGGCAGAGCCACTGGGGATGCTAAACACACACTTGGCCATTCTTGCAAGGCTGGGCAGAGATTTTTATACACTGCTCAAAAAAATAAAGGGAACACTTAAACAACACAATGTAACTCCAAGTCAATCACACTTCTGTGAAATCAAACTGTCCACTTAGGAAGCAACACTGATTGACAATAAATTTCACATGCTGTTGTGCAAATGGAATAGACAACAGGTGGAAATTATAGGCAATTAGCAAGACACCCCCAATAAAGGAGTGGTTCTGCAGGTGGTGACCACAGACCACTTCTCAGTTCCTATGCTTCCTGGCTGATGTTTTGGTCACTTTTGAATGCTGGCGGTGCTTTCACTCTAGTGGTAGCATGAGACGGAGTCTACAACCCACACAAGTGGCTCAGGTAGTGCAGCTCATCCAGGATGGCACATCAATGCGAGCTGTGGCAAGAAGGTTTGTTGTGTGTCAGCGTAGTGTCCAGAGCATGGAGGCGCTACCAGGAGACAGGCCAGTACATCAGGAGACGTGGAGGAGGCCGTAGGAGGGCAACAACCCAGCAGCAGGACCGCTACCTCCGCCTTTGTGCAAGGAGTAGCAGGAGGAGCACTGCCAGAGCCCTGCAAAATGACCTCCAGCAGGCCACAAATGTGCATGTGTCTGCTCAAACGGTCAGAAACAGACTCCATGAGGGTGGTATGAGGGCCCGACGTCCACAGGTGGGGGTTGTGCTTACAGCCCAACACCGTGCAGGACGTTTGGCATTTGCCAGAGAACACCAAGATTGGCAAATCCGCCACTGGCGCCCTGTGCTCTTCCCAGATGAAAGCAGGTTCACACTGAGCACGTGACAGACGTGACAGAGTCTGGAGACGCCGTGGAGAACGTTCTGCTGCCTGCAACATCCTCCAGCATGACCGGTTTGGCGGTGGGTCAGTCATGGTGTGGGATGGCATTTCTTTCGGGGGGCCGCACAGCCCTCCATTTGCTCGCCAGAGGTAGCCTGACTGCCATTGGGTGCCGAGATGAGATCCTCAGACCCCTTGTGAGAACATATGCTGGTGCGGTTGGCCCTGGGTTCCTCCTAATGCAAGACAATGCTAGACCTCATGTGGCTGGAGTGTGTCAGCAGTTCCTGCAAGAGGAAGGCATTGATGCAATGGACTGGCCCGCCCGTTCCCCAGACCTGAATCTAATTGAGCACATCTGGGACATCATGTCTCGCTCCATCCACCAACGCCACGTTGTACCACAGACTGTCCAGGAGTTGGCGGATGCTTTAGTCCAGATCTGGGAGGAGATCCCTCAGGAGACCATCTGCCACCTCATCAGGAGCATGCCCAGGCGTTGTAGGGAGGTTATACAGGCACGTGGAGATCACACACACACTACTGAGCCTCATTTTGACTTGTTTTAAGGACATTACATCAAAGTTGGATCAGCCTGTAGCGTGGTTTTCCACTTTAATTTTGAGTGTGACTCCAAATCCAGACCTCCATGGGTTGATAAATTTGATTTCCATTGATAATGTGTGATTTTGTTGTCAGCACATTCAACTATGTAAAGAAAAAAGTATTTAATAAGAATATTTCATTCATTCAGATCTAGGATGTGTTATTTTAGTGTTCCCTTTATTTTTTTGAGCAATGTATATATTGGAGGTCGACCGATTATGATTTTTCAACGCCGATACCGATAATTGGAGGGCCAAAAAAGTGGATACCGATTAAAAATCGGCCGATTTTTTAACATTTTTTAACATTTATTTGTAATAATGACAATTACAACAATACTGAATGAACACTTATTTTAACTTAATATAATACATCAATAAAATCAATTTAGCCTCAAATAAATGAAACCTGTTCAATTAGGATTTTTTGACTATTTCCTAGGAAACTATGCAGCTTCGCGTTCCTAGGAAACTATGCAGTTTTTTGTTTTTTTACGTGTTATTTCTTACATTAGTACCCCAGGTCATCTTAGGTTTCATCACATACAGTCGAGAAGAACTACTGAATATAAGATCAGCGTCAACTCACCATCAGTACGACCAAGAATACGCTTTTCGCGACGCGGATCCTGTGCTCTGCCTTACAAACAGGACAACGGAGTGGATCCCATGCAGCGACCCAAAAAAACGACTCCGAAAAAGAGGGAAACGAGGCGGTCTTCTGGTCAGACTCCGGAGACGGGCACACCGTGCACCATTCCCTAGCATTCTTCTTGCCAATGTCCAGTCTCTTGACAACAAGGTTGATGAAATCCGAGAAAGGGTAGCATTCCAGAGGGACACCAGAGACTGTAACGTTCTTTGCTTCACGGAAACGTGGCTTACTGGAGAGACGCTATCCGAAGCGGTGCAGCCAACAGGTTTCTCCACGCATCGCGCAGACAGGAAAAAACATCTTTCTGGTAAAAAGAGGGGCGGGGGCGTATGCCTTATGACTAACGTGACATGGTGTGATGAAAGAAACATACAGGAACTCAAATCCTTCTGTTCACCTGATTTAGAATTCCTCACAATCAAATGTAGACCGCATTATCTACCAAGAGAATTCTCTTCGATTATAATCACAGCCGTATATATCCCCCCCCAAGCAGACACATCGTTGGCTCTGAATGAACTTTATTTGACTCTTTGCAAACTGGAAACCATTTATCCGGAGGCTGCATTCATTGTAGCTGGGGATTTTAACAAGGCTAATCTGAAAACAAGACTCCCCAAATTTTATCAGCATATCGATTGCGCAACCAGGGGTGGAAAGACCTTGGATCATTGTTACTCTAACTTCCGCGACGCATATAAGGCCCTGCCCCGCCCCCCTTTCGGAAAAGCTGACCACGACTCCATTTTGTTGATCCCTGCCTACAGACAGAAACTAAAACAAGAGGCTCCCACGCTGAGGTCTGTCCAACGCTGGTCCGACCAAGCTGACTCCACACTCCAAGACTGCTTCCATCACGTGGACTGGGACATGTTTCGTATTGCGTCAGACAACAACATTGACGAATATGCTGATTCGGTGTGCGAGTTCATTAGAACGTGCGTTGAAGATGTCGTTCCCATAGCAACGATTAAAACATTCCCTAACCAGAAACCGTGGATTGATGGCAGCATTCGTGTGAAACTGAAAGCGCGAACCACTGCTTTTAATCAGGGCAAGGTGTCTGGTAACATGACCGAATACAAACAGTGCAGCTATTCCCTCCGCAAGGCTATCAAACAAGCTAAGCGTCAGTACAGAGACAAAGTAGAATCTCAATTCAACGGCTCAGACACAGGAGGCATGTGGCAGGGTCTACAGTCAATCACGGACTACAGGAAGAAATCCAGCCCAGTCACGGACCAGGATGTCCTGCTCCCAGGCAGACTAAATAACTTTTTTGCCCGCTTTGAGGACAATACAGTGCCACTGACACGGCCTGCAACGAAAACTTGCGGTCTCTCCTTCACTGCAGCCGAGGTGAGTAAGACATTTAAACGTGTTAACCCTCGCAAGGCTGCAGGCCCAGACGGCATCCCCAGCCGCGCCCTCAGAGCATGCGCAGACCAGCTGGCCGGTGTGTTTACGGACATATTCAATCAATCCCTATACCAGTCTGCTGTTCCCACATGCTTCAAGAGGGCCACCATTGTTCCTGTTCCCAAGAAAGCTAAGGTAACTGAGATAAACGACTAGCGCCCCGTAGCACTCACTTCCGTCATCATGAAGTGCTTTGAGAGACTAGTCAAGGACCATATCACCTCCACCCTACCTGACACCCTAGACCCACTCCAATTTGCTTACCGCCCAAATAGGTCCACAGACGATGCAATCTCAACCACACTGCACACTGCCCTAACCCATCTGGACAAGAGGAATACCTATGTGAGAATGCTGTTCATTGACTACAGCTCGGCATTCAACACCATAGTACCCTCCAAGCTCGTCATCAAGCTCGAGACCCTGGGTCTCGACCGCGCCCTGTGCAACTGGGTACTGGACTTCCTGACGGGCCGCCCCCAGGTGGTGAGGGTAGGCAACAACATCTCCTCCCCGCTGATCCTCAACACTGGGGCCCCACAAGGGTGCGTTCTGAGCCCTCTCCTGTACTCCCTGTTCACCCACGACTGCGTGGCCACGCACGCCTCCAACTCAATCATCAAGTTTGCGGACGACACAACAGTGGTAGGCTTGATTACCAACAACGACGAGACGGCCTACAGGGAGGAGGTGAGGGCCCTCGGAGTGTGGTGTCAGGAAAATAACCTCACACTCAACGTCAACAAAACTAAGGAGATGATTGTGGACTTCAGGAAACAGCAGAGGGAACACCCCCCTATCCACATCGATGGAACAGTAGTGGAGAGGGTAGCAAGTTTTAAGTTCCTCGGCATACACATCACAGACAAACTGAATTGGTCCACTCACACAGACAGCATTGTGAAGAAGGCGCAGCAGCGCCTCTTCAACCTCAGGAGGCTGAAGAAATTTGGCTTGTCACCAAAAGCACTCACAAACTTCTACAGATGCACAATCGAGAGCATCCTGGCGGGCTATATCACCGCCTGGTACGGCAACTGCTCCGCCCTCAACCGTAAGGCTCTCCAGAGGGTAGTGAGGTCTGCACAACGCATCACCGGGGGCAAACTACCTGCCCTCCAGGACACCTACACCACCCGATGTCACAGGAAGGCCATAAAGATCATCAAGGACATCAACCACCCGAGCCACTGCCTGTTCACCCCGCTATCATCCAGAAGGCGAGGTCAGTACAGGTGCATCAAAGCTGGGACCGAGAGACTGAAAAACAGCTTCTATCTCAAGGCTATCAGACTGTTAAACAGCCACCACTAACATTGAGTGGCTGCTGCCAACACACTGACACTGACTCAACTCCAGCCACTTTAATAATGGGAATTGATGGGAAATGATGTAAATATATCACTAGCCACTTTAAACAATGCTACCTTATATAATGTTACTTACCCTACATTATTCATCTCATATGCATACGTATATACTGTACTCTATATCATCGACTGTATCCTTATGTAATACATGTATCACTAGCCACTTTAACTATGCCACTTTGTTTACATACTCATCTCATATGTATATACTGTACTCGATACAATCTACTGTATCTGCCTATGCTGCTCTGTACCATCACTCATTCATATATCCTTATGTACATATTCTTTATCCCCTCACACTGTGTACAAGACAGTAGTTTTGGAATTGTTAGTTAGATTACTTGTTGGTTATTACTGCATTGTCGGAACTAGAAGCACAAGCATTTCGCTACACTCGCATTAACATCTGCTAACCATGTGTATGTGACAAATAAAATTTGATTTGATTTGATTTTATACCATTTGTATTTCATCTTTGACTATTGGATGTTCTTATAGGCACTTTAGTATTGCCAGTGTAACAGTATAGCTTCCGTCCCGCTCCTCACTCCTCCCTGGGCTCGAACCAGGAACACAATGACAACAGCCACCCTCGAAGCGGCGTTACCCATGCAGAGCAAGGGGAACAACTACTCCAAGTCTCAGAGCGAGTGACGTTTGAAACGCTATTAGCGCGCACCCCGCTAACTAGGTAGCCATTTCACTTCGGTTACACCAGCCTAAATCTCGGGAGTTGATAGGCTTGAAGTCATAAACAGCGCAATGCTTGACGCACAACGAAGAGCTGCTGGCAAAACGAAAGTGCTGTTTGAATGAATGCTTACAAGCCTGCTGCTGTCTACCACCGCTCAGTCAGATACTTGTATACTTGTATGCAACGCAGGACATGCTAGATAAACTAGTAATATCATCAACCTTGTGTAGTTAACAAGTGATTATGATTGATTGTTTTATGTAAGATAAGTTTAATGCTAGCTAGCAACTTACCTTGGCTTACTGCATTCGCGTAACAGGCAGTCTCCTCGTGGAGTGCAACGAGAGGCAGGTGGTCATAGCGTTGGACCAGTTAACTGTAAGGCTGCAAGATTGAATCCCCTGAGCTGACAAGGTGAAAATCTGTCGTTCTGCCCCTGAACGAGAAAGTTAAACCCACCGTTCCTAGGCCGTCATTGAAAATAAGAATGTGTTCTTAACTGACTTGCCTAGTTAAATAACGATTAAATAAAAGGTGTAAAAAAAGTTTTTTTTTAATGTTTTTTTTTTAATTATTATTTTTTTTTTTAAATCGGCGTCCAAAAATACCGATTTCCGATTGTTATGAAAACGTGAAAATCGGCCCTAATTAAAATCGGCCATTCCGATTAATCGGTCGACCTCGATTATAGATAATAGAACAAAAATGAACGAAACATTTAAGAGAACAGATTTTTTTGGTTTATAAATACTTTTACTTTTCTACAAAGACACGCTTAGTTCTTATCTATTCGTTCCTTTCTTTTATGATGTTCTAAGTACACCATCATGCTTTCAGGATAGGTGTCTTTTCAGATTCCACAATGATTCATTAGTTGTGGACACTACATCACAGCACTCCCTCTCTTCCTCTTGGTCCTCCTCATCTTCGTAAGTCACCTTGATTTTGCACCTGTGTGTTTTATCATTTTCTTTATGAAAATATTTACTAAACTCCATGACAGCTAGATCAAGTGGCTATGGCAGTACAGAAGTAGACTATAATGCATGCTGGGCCGGGCATGCCCGAGATCGGTACTGGAGCCCCAGCCGTTGGGAAACTCGCTCCACGCGCCAGTCAAATTGGGCACGCTCCGCTCCAGCTCTACTCACATACTCTGCTTCAGAGCCAGTACCGTTCTTCCTTCAGACAAGCATGTGTCAAATTTTTGTTAATTTGCACAATGTCTCTTGTTCACATTCGCTTGGATATGACATTCGGTAGCTCCTACCGACAATGCAGTCGGGAAACTTGACTTCTCCCACATTTTGTTACATTACAACCTTATTCTAAAATGGATGAAATTGTTTCCCCCCCTCAATCTACACACAATACCCCATAATGACAAAACAAAAACTGGTATAGAAATATCACATTTACATAAGTATTCAGACCCCTTACTCAGTACTTTTTTGAAGCACCTTTGGCAGCGATTACAACCTAGTGTCTTCTTGGGTATGACGCAACAAGCTTGGCATACCAATATTTGGGGAGTTTCTCCCATTCTTCTCTGCAGATCCTCTCAAGCTCTGTCAGGTTGGATGGGGGCGTCGCTGCACAGCTATTTTCAGGTCTCCCCAGAGATGTTCGATCGGGTTCAAGTCCAGGCTCTAGAAGGGCCACTCAAGGACATTGAGACTTGTTCCGAAGCCACTCCTGAGTTGTCTTGGCTGTGTGTTTAGTGTCGTTGTCCTGTTTTAAGGTGAACCTCCGCCCCAGCCTGAGGTCCAGAGCATTCTGGAGCATCAAGGATCTCTCTGTACTTCCCTCCATTCATCTTTTCCTCTATACCAACTAGGGTCGGAAACTTTCCGTGAAATTTATTTTGCGGATTTTGCTTAAATTCATCAAAAACATTTGCTTATAACAGTGAACCTTTTTGTGTGGGATACACATAAGGCAATTCTAGGTTGTGGCATATTTTGGTTAAACTAAACCAAATTCAATGGAATTGCAGCCCTCTGCATGCACAGTGCATTCTTCCATCACATGTACAGTTGATTCTCAAGATCTTACCCACTAAATGAGATGCTATTGAGCCCACACTACTACACTGAGCCAAGGACTACATGCTTTCTGGTAAGATTTGATTACAATACTGGTTTGGGGTGAATGTATTTTATATGACATACATGATTTTTTGTTAACTAGTAAATAGTAGCCTACAGCAAAGTGTGTTTAAATTTTAGCTTGCTTCAGCCTGCTAACTGAGGAGTGTTATTTCACCTGTTTCCATACATGTTTAATTTAAAAAAAAAATATCTTACAAAAGGAGTTGTTTAATCTAACTGCTTAACAGTACTTGTTCCCCCCTAATCTTTACAGGAAAACGACATGTACACTATGTGATGTGTGGAGACATTTCACTGTAGCTAATGTAGAAGGAAAAGCTGTGTACATTTGCAAATACTGTGCCAAATCATATGTGAAGAATTCAACAAAGATGCAGAATCATCTGGCCAAGTGCATAACATTCCCTCAGCGCTCAAAAACTCTGACCGAAGTCCTTCTACTTCTATTTGAGGTGAAAATGATGAACCAGACACCTTATCGATAACAACAGCTCATGGTACTCCTGGAATCAGAAGTTTGTTTTGACTCAATGGTGGAACGTAGTCAGAGAAATGCTTATGAATGTCTTGCTCGAGCTGTTTATGCAACTGGTTCACCTCTGATGCTCACAGGCAATGTGTATTGGAAGAGATTTATGAATGTTCTTCACCCAGCATACACCCCTCCACCAGACATGCTTATCTACTAATTTGCTGGATGCAGAGTTGAAGGTCAGGCAAATCATAGAGAAAGCAGACGATTGCAATCATCTCTGATGGGTGGTTGAAAGTTTGTGGGCAAGGAATAATTAACTACATCATATCCACCCCCCAACCAGTATTCTACAAGAGCACAGACACAATGGGCAACAGACACACCGGTCTCTACATTGCAAATAAGCTGATGGCAGTCATCAATGACCTTGGACCACAGAAGGTATTTGCACTGGTGGCAGACAATGCTGCGAACATGAAGGCTGCTTGGTCTAAAGTGGAGGAGCCCCATTGGCTGTGCTGCTCATGCATTGAATCTGCTCAAGGACATCATGTCACTGAAAATAATGGATACACTCTACAAGAGAGTCAAGGAAATGGTAAGGTATCATCAAGTTATAGCAGCAATCTACCTCACCAAGCAAAGTCTGAAGAATAAGAGCACCACATTGAAGCTGCCCAGAAACACCCGCTGGGGTGGTGTTGTCATCATGTTTGACAGTCTCCTGGAGGGGAAGGAGTCTCTCAAAAAAATGGCCATATCACAGTCTGCCGATATGGACAGCCCCATCAAGAGGATCCTCCTGGATAATGAATTTTGGGAGAGAGTAGTAAGCAGCCTGAAACCAATAGTAGTAGCCATTGCACGGATTGGTGGAAACAATGCCATCCTGTCTGATGTTCAGACTCTGCTTGCAGAAGTAAGAGAAAATATCCGTACTGCCCTGCCCACTTCACTGTTACTCCAAGCAGAAGAAACTACAGTTCTGAAATATATCAAAAAGCGCAAAGACTTATGCCTGAAGCCCAAACACACCGCAGCGTACATGTTGGACCCCAAGTATGCTGGCAAGAGCATCCTGTCAGATGCAGAGATCAACCAGGCCTATGGTGTCGTCACTACCGTGTCTCACCACCTTGGCCTGGATGAGGGCAAGGTTCTTGGCAGTCTGGAAAAGTACACTTCCAAGCAAGGGCTTTGGGATGGAGATGCAATATGGCAGTTGTGCAAACATATCTCATCAGCCACCTACCTGGTGGAAGGGACTTTGTGGATCTGAGGTTCTTTCCCCCTGTTGCCTCCATCATACTCCAAATCCCACCAACATCAGCCATCTCAGAGCGCAATTGGTCCTTGTTTGGGAACACACACACGCGCGCAAGCAACAGGCTGACCAATACAAGGGTTGAAAAATTGGTGGCTATCCGGGCAAATTTGAGGCTTTTTGAGCCTGACAACGAGCCATCCTCAATTAGGTTGGAAAGTGACAGTGACGATGAAGCCACAGAGTCTGATGTTCAAGAGGTGGACATTGAGGAGGTCCAGGGAGAAGACATGGAAGACAACCAAAGCTTTAGTTTCTAGACTAGCATTTTACAGATGTATATTGAACACGTTTTTGGGAGATGTGATGGTTCATTGGGGGATCATTCAATATTCCCTTTCTTTTGTTGTTCAGTGAACTAATCCCATGTGAGGAGTCAACTCATTTAATTAAGTTCAATTCGTAACATTTTGTTTTTCTTCTATTGGAAGGATTTAATCATTTGCAATTATGTCTACTTATGATAAGGTTTATGTTTCTGTCTCCATATGATATGGTAAATATATCCAATGCAAAAAAACTACATTTAAATGGTATTAATATTACATTTGCAAATATTCCCGTTAATTCCCAAATATTCCTGTTAATTCCCACGGAAAGTTTCCACCTCTGAATATTCCCCAAAAGTGGCAACCCTAATCCTGACTAGTCTCCCAGTCCCTGCAGCTGAAAAACTTCCCCACAGCATGATGCTGGCACCACCATGCTTCACCGTAGGGATGCTGGAAGGTTTCCCTCCAGATGTGACGCTTGGTATTTCAGGTCAAAGAATTCAATCTGTGTTTCATCAGATAAGTGAATCTTGTTTCTCATGGTCTGAGAGTCCTTTCGGTGCCTTTTGGCAAACTCCAAGCGGGCTGTCATGTGCCTTTTACTGAGGACTGGCTTCCGTCTGGCCACTCTACCATAAAGGCCTGATTGGTGGAGTGCTACAGAGATGGTTGTCCTTCTGGAAGGTTCTCCCATCTCCACAGAGGAACTCTGGAGCTCTGTCAGAGTTACCATTGGGTTCTTGGTCACCTCCTTTACCAAGGCCCTTCTCTCCCGATTGCTGAGGTTGGCCGGGCAGCCAGATCTAGGAAGAGTCTTGGTGGTTACAAACTTCTTCCATTTAAAAATGGAGGCCACTCTTGGGGACCTTCAATGCTGGAGATGGTTCAATAAGGTGATGATTCATTGAAAACACCATTTAGTTCATTGATTGTGCAGGGTGGCTTACAGGTAGCCTACAATTATAGTACATTTGTATTTGATTTTGAATAGCCTAGTAACAGGGAATTGTTTATATTTTCATAATTAATTGGGTGACACATTACCTTTAGCTATAGAGAATATCTCCTGCTGCCTCTCCTTTATGCCCTTCTCCAGCATGCAGAGGGGCTGTCAACAGTTTAGTGAAATATGTTTTGTTGCGAAAACATGTTACTATCAATGTTACTGAACAGATTTCACTTGTTTTCAGATGAACAGGGTTGGAGAGCCCATGGCATACAGAGTTTGGGGAGAATATCACCTGTCACGCAGCGAGAGCATGCGCCTCAAACAGTGGTTGATACTGTAGTAAAAGAAATCAGCCAAGACCTCAGAAAGAAATGTGTAGACCTCCACAAGTCTGGTTCATCCTTGGGAGCAATTTCCAAACACCTGAAGGTACCACATTCATCTGTACAAACAATAGTACACAAGTATAAACACCATGGGAACACGCAGCCGTCATACCGCTCAGGAAGGAGACTCGTTTTGTCTCCTAGAGATGAACGTACTTTGCTGCGGAAATTGCAAATCAATCCCAGAACAACAGCGAAGGACCTTGTGAAGATGCTGGAGGAAACAGGTACAAAAGTATCTATATTCACAGTAAAACGAGTCCTATATCGACACAACCTGAAAGACTGCTCAGCAAAGAAGAAGCCCCTGCTCCAAAACCACCATAAAAAGCCAGACTACGGTTTGCAACTGCACATGGGGACAGAGATCGTACTTTTTGGAGGAATGTCCTCTGGTCTGATGAAACAAAAAAATAACTGTTTGGCCATAATGACCATCGCTATGTTTGGAGGAAAAAAGGGGGATGCTTGCAAGCCGAAGAACACCATCCCAACCTTGAAGCACGAGGGTGGCAGAATCATGTTGTGTGGGTGCTTTGCTACAGGAGGGACTGGTGCACTTCACAAAATAGATGGCTTCATGAGGAAGGAAAATTATATGGATATATTGAAACAGCATCTCAAGACATCAGTCAGGAAGTTAAAGATTGGTTGCAAATGGGTCTTCCAAATGGACAATGACCCCAAGCATACTTCCAATGCTGTAGCAAAGGCTTAAGAACAACAAAGTCAAGGTATTGGAGTGGCCATCAAAGCCCTGACCTCAATCCCATAGAAATTGTGTGGGCAGAACTGAAAAATCATGTGTGAGCAAGGAGGCCTACAAACCTGACTCAGTTACTCCAGCTATGTCAGGAGGAATGGTCCAAAATTCACCTAACTTATTGTGGGAAGCTTGTGGAAGGCTACCTGAAACGTTTGACCCAAGTTAAACAATTTAAAGGCAATGCTACCAAATACTAATTGAGTATACAGTGGAGCAAAAAAGTATTTAGTCAGCCACCAATTGTGCAAGTTCTGATGAGAGAGGCCTGTAATTTTCATCATAGGTACACTTCAAATATGACAGACAAAATGAGAATTTTTTTCTTCCAGAAAAATCACATTGTAGGATTTTTTATGAAATTATTTGCAAATTATGGTGGGAAATAAGTATTTGGTCAATAGCAAACGTTTCTCAATACTTTGTTGGCAATGACAGAGGTCAAACGTTTTCTGTAAGTCTTCACAAGGTTTTCACACACTGTTTCTGGTATTTTGGCCCATTCCTCCATGCAGATCTCCTCTAGAGCAGTGATGTTTTGGGGCTGTTGCTGGGCAACACAGACTTTCAACTCCCTCCAAAGATTTTCTATGGGGTTGAGATCTGGAGACTGGCTAGGCCACTCCAGTACCTTGAAATACTTCTTATGAAGTCACTCCTTCCTTGCCCGGGCGGTGTGTTTGGGATCATTGTCATGCTGAAAGACCCAGCCACGTTTCATCTTCAATGCCCTTGCTGATGAAAGGAGGTTTTCACTCAAAATCTCACGATACATGGCCCCATTCATTCTTTCCTTTACACGGATCAGTCGTCCTGGTCCCTTTGCAGAAAAACAGCCCCAAAGCATGATGTTTCCACCCCTGTGCTTCACAGTAGGTATGGTGTTCTTTGGATGCAACTCAGCATTCTTTGTCCTCCAAACACGACAAGTTGAGTTTTTACCAAAAAGTTATATTTTGGTTTGATCTGACCATATGACATTCTCCCAATATTCTTCTGGATCATCCAAATGCTCTCTAGCAAACTTCAGATGGGCCTGGACATGTACTGGCTTAAGCAGGGGGACACGTCTGGCACTGCAGGATTTGAGTCCCTGGCAGCGTAATGTCACTGATGGCAGGCTTTGTTACTTTGGTCCCAGCTCTCTGCAGGTCATTCACTAGGTCCCCCCGTGTGGTTCTGGGATTTTTGCTCACCGTTCTTGTGATAATTTTGACCCCACGGGGTGAGATCTTGCGTGGAGCCCCAGATCGAGGGAGATTATCAGTGGTCTTGTATGTCTTCCATTTCCTAATAATTGCTCCCACGGTTGATTTCTTCAAACCAAGCTGCTTACCTATTGCAGATTCAGTCTTCCCAGCCTGGTGCAGGTCTACAATTTTGTTTCTGGTGTCCTTTGACAGCTCTTTGGTCTTGGCCATAGTGGAGTTTGGAGTGTGACTGTTTGAGGTTGTGGACAGGTGTCTTTTATACTGATAACAAGTTCAAACAGGTGACATTGATACAGGTAACGAGTGGAGGACAGAGGAGCCTCTTAAAGAAGAAGTTACAGGTCTGTGAGAGCCAGAAATCTTGCTTGTTTGTAGGTGACCAAATACTTATTTTCCACCATAATTTGCAAATAAATTCATTTAAAATCCTAGTGTGATTTTCTGGATTTTTTTCTCTCTCATTTTGTCTGTCATAGTTGAAGTGTACCTATGATGAAAATTACAGGCCTCTCATCTTTTTAAGTGGGAGAACTTGCACAATTGGTGGCTGACTAAATACTTGTTTGCCCCACTGTATGTAAACTTCTGACCCACTGGGAATGTGATGAAAGTAATAAGAGCTGAAATAAATAATTCTCTATACTATTATTCTGACATCACACATTCTTAAAATAAAGTGGTGATCCTAACGGACCTAAAACAGGACATTTTTACTTAGATTAAATGCCAGGAATTGTGAAAAACTGAGTTTAAAAGTATTTGGCTAAGGTGTATGTAAACTTCTGACTTCAACTGTAAGTTTTCTTAAGCTTATTCCTCAGCTGCTCATATTAAGTACAGCTCCGCTGTAGAAATGAAGTAGTCTACCAGGCATCGTTGAAAAATGGACTGGCAAGAAAGTGTGCTGCCTCCATTCGCTATTCCTGCCCATTGGATAATGGTCCATTTAAATTGAAACTAATTTTACATATAAAGACAAGATTACATTTTGAATAGTCTGATGTGGGAAAATACTTGATGAGAAAACAGCTGCGCAGCCTGAGGGAAGGAACATTACACAAGCTTTTTTTACTACTTTCTCAAATCAATAGGCTATAGTCACATCATGCAGCCCATATACATTTTCATTTCTAAGACATTAAGGTTTGTATCATTCACAACTAATGTTGCCAAACAACTCTGAGTCTAGCATATAGGACCCGTTTAAAATGATCACTTTAACGCTCAACGTGGCAACTTCACTAGGCACACTCGCTCTGGAAAGGGAAAAATATCCTTTCTATTTTAGTCAATTATATTCAATCATATAAAATAATGGCATGGGACTTAAGCATATCTGGTCTTCTAAATGAACCAGCCTACAGCCTATGACATGTAGCATAGCCAGGCCAACTCATTCTGTTCTTAGGACTCGACTCAAATAAATAATGGACTTATTGTGATGTACAGTATATTAAATGGATTTATTATACTTTTTAAATGTAAATGTTCCGAAGGCGGGCATCAGTAGCTTGTATGCATGGAAAGGCTAAACATGCTTATGTTAATTAACAGTCAATTACCGTGCCATCAGCATGCTTTTGCATGACAATAACCGGCTGACAAAATGTCACGACCGCCACAGCCCTAGGTTACACAATACAAATCTCCTAACAGCTGCAAGTGAAGTCGTGGGGGATAAGATAACCCGGTCTTTGACATTGGACACTCCCAAGCCACAGCAGTGTTTTTCACTACAGTGAGTGTGGGCCTTTGTCCCTACAAAAACACACACCCAAGGCCCAAAGAGTGTGTAACCCATTGGGTGGAGAGAATAAGTCATTCAAACCCACAAATGACATAACAGGGTTCATCATGTTTTACCACAGGGGTGGATGAGAATACAGCAAGAGTAGAGCGTTTGCATATATGTTAATGCCAGAGGCAAAGGGGATGACTAACATTGAACTTAATCCCAGTCCTCTTCTGACTACCTCTGTCTGGACTTGTAGATTGTGAAAGTGGAACTTCTTTAACTATAAGAAACAAAAGTTCTGTAGCCTAAATCCAACTGTCATTGTTGTAAGAATGTAGAACTTCCTGCACCTTCTTTGGAAAGTATTAGTGCGTGATCTTCTGAACAGAAAAAGTGAAACCTAAAACAAGGTTAGTAGTAAATTAAACTCCCAGACAAAAAAAATCTAGGTAAATTGATGTTATCCAAATCATCTTAAACGAGAGTTTAACAGCTGGTGAACAAGCTCACAGCTGGTGAACAAGGGTAAAGTGCGAAGAAATAACAGATTCAACAACTAACTAGCCTCAGGGAATCACATCCATTGATCCAGCAGCTGTTCTGTCTCACTCCTTCACAGCCATAAAAACTGCAACCCTGGAGATTCATTAGTAGTGATGGGAAACAGGCTTTCTCAAACATTTGGGTCCTTCACCAAATTTTTCCCGAAAATGTCATGACGTTAAAGTTAAGAAAAGATAAGGGGAAAATTAACTTGTTTTATGCAACAGGGCCCTGGCCCTTTAATTTCTATCTCAATGCCATCAGACTGTTAAACAGCCACCACTAACATTGAGTGGCTGCTGCCAACACACTGACTCAACTCCAGCCACTTTAATAATGGGAATTGATGGGAATTGATGTAAAATATATCACTAGCCACTTTAAACAATGCTACTTAATAATGTTTACATACCCTACATTATTTATCTCATATGTATACGTATATACACTGTACTCTATATAATCTACTGCATCTTTATGTAATACATGTATCACTAGCCACTTTAAACTATGCCACTTTGTTTACATACTCATCTCATATGTATATACTGTACTCGATACCATCTACTGCATCTTGCCTATGCCGCTCTGTACCATCACTCATTCATATATCTTTATGTACATATTCTTTATCCCTTTACACTTGTGTGTATAAGGTAGTAGTTTTGGAATTGTTAGCTAGATTACTCGTTGGTTATTACTGCATTGTCGGAACTAGAAGCACAAGCATTTCGCTACACTCGCATTAACATCTGCTAACCATGTGTAAGTGACAAATAAAATGTGATTCGATTTTTTTAAAAATTGCGCATCTAGCACGTGATGAATGTGCCAGTCCAGCAATGGTTCTGCACTGCTGCTGCTCATTTCCATGTCAATGTTTGAAAATAACAAATATATACAAATGATATACTTCTGCCAGGTTAGCCTACTTTGCTGTTAACATTTAATTGACAAGGGTTTGGGGAAAGTATTTCTGTCAACCCACAAGATGATTACTGGCCACACACGGGAGTGATAGATAAACACCAGAGAAAGACGAAAATTTGAAAAAAATTATTGGAAATTAATTGGCAGATAGTATTAGGTTTGACTATGTAAGCCAATAGTGGCTAACCAGGGGTGTGATAATGTCAATGTTGATTAGATAGTAGCTTGCGGTGTCTGATACCTGTGGAATTTGTTCGTGGCTGTTTGCGGTGGAACACTTAAATTGCATGTACTTTCAAAATTGTTTGGTGGGCTGCGCTGGTAGCTCGCTATCGACATATTGGAGAGGAGACCTCTGTCGATTATTTATTACGTTGTGCTTAGTCAGGAGATACCAATCTAAAGGTAATCTAGCTTTAAAAAAAAGAACATTCAAAGTGAAAGTAAAAGTTCAGCATGCCATGTGCATAGAACCTCATCAGTTGGTGTCATAACAGCAAGTTAGCAACGTTATTGGCCTAACGTTAGCTGTTTAGCTGGCTATCACAATACACTTGTCATTCCCATTGTCAGCTACAACTAAAGGCCTAGTTCGCATTTCATCACAATAACTTCATGGGCGACACATTAGTTAGAGTAGTTAAGTTTGAAACCAGATAAAGTTAGCTAGCTGGCTACAGTACTCGCCTCTTTGGGTATCTCGCAGGCTCCGGTGCTGGGATAAGGCCCCGGCTCAGTGCTTAGTTGAGTGGCAGTCTGGCACTCCTCCTGCCGGCCTCTCAACCTAGCGCTAACAGTAGAACAGCTCTCGTCCTCGGCGAGAAGGTCAGAGTCGTCGGTCTCTTCACCGGTGCTGTCTGAAGACAGCCCAGCGTTACCATTACTGCTACTCGTGCTGTTCGGTGGCTCTCCGAATTCCGATCTGTCAGGTACTTGGTGCACGAGCCACGCGCTCAACTGCGTAGGGAACCGGGTGGGCGACCCAAGCGCCCTCACCTCGTCCAGAAGCCGACGGCTGGCGAAGAAATAGTCCAACTCCGGACATTTGGGGTGCACGCTGTACCCGTCCCAATTGTCCCTCAAACTGTGAAACGGTGTCTGGATAAAGGCTGAGCTGGGACCATCGTTAATCTCTAGCGGTGAGTAGTAGCCGTTCCAATAGCTGTCGACATCCACGCGAACTCCGATCAAACTGAGTAAGATCGTAAACTGGATTAGTCCCTCTGTGAAGTATTTCTTCACGTTTTGCATCTTTTTATTTTTGGGGGGGAGAACGTCAATAAAGAGAAACGCTGGTCCCAGAGTTCCCTTTAGCCCACTAAACAAAGACAATGCAAAACAAAAGAGCACGAGTTCCTTTCCCCTGTCAGACAAAGAGGTCCGCCCGTCCCCGGCGAAAACGTTAGCTAGCTACTGCACTACCGGCTTCTGATAACTTCCTGACAGAAACATGCTCTTAAACGAACAACTGTACCACGATCACATATAATTAACAATTTAATCATAGATGAAACTATAATTCACTGGAATCTCCCTTGTTTATTTGTCTGCCGTGTTTTAATCTAATTATAATATAAAATAAATATTCCAAATCGGTTTCCTCATGGGTTTAATGTGTATGGCACTCACTCCCTACCGGCCGCGTGGAGGAGTCTTGGGGAAGGATTTGCATAATTTACACAAACTAGGCCCATAACTCATCGCAACAGGCTTCGATTGGCTGAAAATATATTCTGTCATATAGTGAGCCAATTGTAGCATCCCACCGCTCTTAGTTAAATAAAAAATAACGCCCCCTTCGTTGGATTTCTGGCCCAAACAAGACACACAGCCTTATGAACATACATTTATACTTAGCAATGTGATTGAAAGTATTTTTATTTAATCTTACAATATCTGAAACGGTTTACAATGTGTATCACAAGAACATTACCGTTATTTTGGAATGCTACTTTGCCCTTTAGTGTCAGGGGCGGGACCTCGACAGTACTTCCGGTGACATTTTCTTTGTGACGTTTGGCCCACTGACCTGCTTTCAACACTACACAATATGTACAGTACAGTGTTCACAACCATGTACCAACAGGTCATGTTGTTCTTGTGAACTCAGCAATTAATTCAAACATGTTTCAATAAAGTCTTCCACGAGAGAGTGCTGCTGTTGCCAATCTATTGCCTGTCTGGAGATTGTGTTCCATGACAGAACACAGTCCTTCATCTCCTTCTCCCACCCTCAATAATGACATATATTGGTACATTTGATTTGTATTTTATCTCATACAATAAAAAATATTGATGCCTAGAAAAATAAAAATGTAAAGACAAAAATGGTTAGACTTCTATAAAATGTTGAACAAGTGCATGACACTTTCTTCAGTAGAGGTAGAGCTAGTGGGCCTAACTAAGTAGAATTATCAAATGTTTGATTTGAAAGTACAACACTGCCATCCTCTCTTGCTTGGCCAGCCAGACCCTGACAACAGATGATCAAATGGCGATGCATGTTCTGTGATCTTTTGGAAAACCATAACGCCCCCTAGAGGCATAGTTGAAACAAAGCGCGTTATACAAATGCCACTTCAGTAAAACGATGACCATATTCTGTGAATGTTGTAAGGGATTAATGTAGTATTTATCCGGCTATGTTTGTGTCACAGAACATATAACTGACTTCATTTCCATTCCTCCATGACCACAGATGGAGAGAACAGTGTCAGGCAACACTTACTCCCACTAGGAGTAACAATAGTTCAACCCTCCAAATACTTTTAAATTCATGGGTGTGAAGGAGCACAATAAGGAAGGGAAGCTTTACTACAGTATTGGACCAGAGAGCACCATTCAAATCATGATGAATCAGTGAGTAGTAATGTGCACTTTTATCTAATTTCACATGCAATGTAGGTCTACTCTATAACCTACTCTGTAACCATATAGGACTTGGGACAAAAAGTTGTTTGTATGATTAGACATAGGCTTGTTATAAGTTATCAATGAAACAAAGGCCAACTATCCGCTGTGGTGGGGTGTGAGGTATGTGGTGGTGGTGATGGATGGTGGTACTGGTGATCATGATAATGATTCAGAAAAAAAGCAGTAGGCTACTTTTGGTCAAATATGGCTCCTATACACCCCCTGCAGGTGGTTAATGGAACATTCTATGGAAATCAGACATTGGAAGTACCTTGCATGGGGGTTTGCCATCACATTCAGTGTGGACCAGCCATGACCTCCTGTAAGTATACAGGTGAACAACATGCTTATTTGCAGCACATTATGATACAGCATTATTTCCTCACAAAAAAATACCCCACTTTTCCATTCAATGCAGCAAGTATGTCTACAGGCCTAGTCTGTTTATCACCTCTTTTGATTCCATTGATTTCATTTTGTGCCATTGATAAATGTAGCTGTTTACTAATTGCTCCAATGGTCTATTTCACCCTTTAGTCATTAGGATGAGCTTCTTCAGTTTGGTCTTCCTTAGAATACGCTTTCCTTTGCTAATGTAGTTTACAATAGTTCAATTTGAATTGCTCATCACTTTTACATTTATCTAGTAAGCACAATATAATTCACTTTCTGTCTCACAGGCATAGCAGGTGTAAATATGGTAGCTTTTATAATGTTACCTCATTAGCAGAGCAGGTATTTATATGGTAGCATAAGGCAATCTGTCATCAGCATCTGTCTGGAACTATCATGGTCCACACACATCAACACAAGTCATGAAGAGGGCATGATGCCTCTTCCCCCTCAGGAGGCTGTAAAGATTCGGCATGGACCCTCAGATCCTCCAAAAGTTCTACAGCTGCACCATTGAGAGCAACTTGACTGGTTGCGTCACCGCTTAGTATGGCATCTGTTTGGCATCTGACCGCAAGGCACTACAGAGGGTAGTGCGTATGGCCCAGTACATTACTGGATCTGAGCTCCCTGCCATCCCAGACCTTTATACCAGGCGGTGTCAGAGGAAGGCCCTAAAAATGGTCAAAGACTCCAGCCACCTAAGTCATAGACTGTTCTCACTCTCTGCTACCACACGGCAAGTTGTACCGATGCACCAAGTCTGGAACCAACAGGACCCTGAACAGCTATAAGACTGCTAAATAGTTAGTTAAATAGTTGACCAATAACTACCCAGAATATCCTTTTTTGCACTAATCTCTTTCGACTCATCACATTTGCTGCTGTTACTGTTTATTATCTATCCGGTTGCCTAGTCACTTTATCCCTACCTATATGTACATATCTACCTCATATACCTTGTACCCCTGCTCATCAACTTGGTACTGGTACCCCATGTACAGTGCCTTCAGAAAGTATTTATACCCCTTGACTTATTCTGACATTTGTTGTGTTACAGCGTGAATTCAAAATGGATTAAAATATGTTTTTCTCACCCATCTACACACACCATAATGACACAGTGAAAACGTGTTTTTAGATTTTTGTTCCTAATAAAAAAAAATGAAATACAGAAATATCTCATTTATGTAAGTATTCACACCCCTCAGTCAACACTTTGTAGATTACAGCTGTGAGTCTTTCTGGGTAAGTCTATAAGAGCTTTATACAACTGAAATGTGCAACATTTTCCCATTATTATTTTCAAAATTCTTCAAGCTCTCTCAAACTGGTAGCAGATCATTGCTATACAACCACTTTCAGATCTTGCCATAGATTTTCATATAGATTTAAGTCAAAACTGTAACTCGGCCACTCAGGAACGTGCACTGCCTTCTTGGTAAGCAACTCCAGTTTAGATTTGGCATTGTATTTTAGGTTATTGTCCTGCTGAAAGGTGAATTCATCTACTAGTGTCTGGTGGAAAGCATTCTAAACCAGGGTTTCCTCTAAGAATTTGCCTGTGCTTAGCTCCATTCCGTTTATTTTTTATCCTGAAAAACTCCCCAGTCGTTAATGATTACAGGCATACCCATAACATGATGCAGCCACCACTATGCTAAATATGGAAAGTGCTACTCAGTAATGCGTTGTGTTGAATTTGCCCCAAACATAACACTTTGTATTCAGAACAAAAAAGTGAATTGCTTTACCAACTGTTTTGCAGTTTTACTTTAGTGCCTTGTTGCAGACAGAATGTATGTTTTGGAATATTTTTTATATTTGATCCATCCTCAATTTTTATCATGGTTATTAAACTCTGTAACTGTTTTAAAGTCACCATTGGCCTCAAGATGAAATCCCTGAGCAGTTTCCTTCCTCTCCAGCAACGACGTTAGGAAAGACGCCTGTATCTTTGTAATGCATTGGTGTATTGATACACCATCCAAAGTGTAATTAATAACTTCTCCATGCTCAAAGGGATATTCAATGTCTGCTATTCCATTTTAAATTCAGGCTTCACTGTTAGTCTACACCTGTCCCCGAGGAGCATTCCTTGGAGATGAGGCCTACCCCAAACTATTCAATAAAATTCCATGTTCTATTCTGTCTCTGTTGTCATTCAGTTAAGACTGTGCTTGATTGAACTCATGTTGCTTATTTTATGGGGTTTATAAAAAAAATATTATTCAAGCATTTCGTAATCAATTTGCAATCATATATAGTGAAATTTGATTGGCTATTGATTTGGAGCCGCGTTGTAGAAGACCTCAACATTTATCTGAAATTATGAATTTCTGTCTCTAGAATAATCACTAATCATGTCAAGTAATTGGTCAATATAAAGATATAAATAACATTATTCATTTGTCAATAATTATCTGTATATGTTAATTGCATAAAACCATAGGATCATAAAGATTCCAAGACATTCCTTCACATCACTAACGTTATGTAGAAAAATGACATGCCTTTTTCATGGCGGCAGTATTTGAGGTAGAGATGACCAAATAGGCCAGGAGAGCGCGTCCCAGTATGCTTCTTCGATTTTTCATTGGGTCAATTTAATTCTGACCTCGACCAGGGGTTGGAGAATATGATTAAAACCACTCCCACGTCTCCCTCTGATTGGCTTAACTGTGTACTAGGAACGCCCAGTTGTTGAATACTACGTTACCTACTTAACCGCTTCGACGCTGGCGTCATCATGTCCAGGAATTCATAAAGCACATGAATTCGCATATTTCCGTTCATTAGCTCAATATTAAATACATTTAGTTGCATGTGCAATTACAATTTCCTTTCTTGAAAAGGTCTGCAATTTATTTCTGATGTTTTTGTAGCCTAGGCATATACTACACAGGACTATTTTTATAGCAGAAGTATATACCAAAAATGTTCAGGCAAAAATGAATGCGTAAAAAAACCGCAATATTATTACACATTAATTTCTACACAATACAGACCACACGTTTGTAAAATTGTATTTTTTAGGCCATGTCTGGTACTAAAAATATTTTCAAAGTGTAAAAGTGATTATAAGACAATGGTGGCCTACACTTTTAATAAAGCATGCAGCGCAAAGCTATAGGCCTAAATGGACCTTATTTTACAAGAATTACCTGGAATTAAATTACTTTTAGTCCTAAGACTATTAATCAAATCGAAGCAAACAATTTTGGAACTTTTTTATTAACACTTTAATTTGATGAATCTGTTAGAATTGACCTCAGGGCCACTGGATAACCAACACAAATAAAACAAGAATGCATTCAGTATTTTAAGTTTGATAGTGAAGAAAACGAATTCTTTAGACTCAAACTACTTCAATGAGTTGCCCTGGTATAATAACTCAACTACAACAGTTTGGCAAAGCAGGGTGGCATTTAAGATCTGTCAATAGAGAACATGCCAGCTTTTCAGATCCACTGGTTAGTGACGGTGCGACAAATCCCAAATGCATGAAGGCACGATCATGTTTGAAGTCCTCAAGATGTGGTGTTTAGCTTTGATATCCATAAATAATGATCAAGCTCGTTGATCTAACGCCAGCATCCAGGGCTTGATTAATCCACAAGTATTTTCATAACGAGGTGGAACACAGTTAAATCAACTTTGAGACATTCTGGACAGATTTATTGTGGAAAGCTCTTAAATCACAGCGTGAGCTGCTCGTAGAGAGAAGGGGATTGGTCGGCAAGCAAGTGACGTCTTGAAGAGTGACATGATACCAGAGAGAATGCGCAGAAGTTGTATATTGCCGCAAGGAATCCTGGGATCTCAAGGGTAACAAATTGTAGAGAGAAAGAATTCGCTGCTCCTTTGCACTTCTCTTCGGCTATTCAACGAACTTCCCAAATGTTTTTATACCAAATGTTGGACACTGAGCTGTAAAAATACACTTTTTGTAAAATTCTGGAATAAAAGACTGGGGCTGTCTTGATTTGCTCATACATCAGTAATAGCTAGGTCTATAAGGGAAGAATGAATGCACAAATACCCATGACAGTGAGAGAAACATAAATAATGAATAGGCTATAAACTATTATGAAAGTATAGAAAAGTGAAAGAAAAAGTGAAACAGCAAAACTTAGACATTTTACCACTTTAAAATAGCCTACTAATTATTTAAGCTCATTGCCCAAATAAAGTAACCTATTATACTAAACAAGTAATGTAGTCTATGGTGATTGTGATGACAATGTGATGATTTTATGATAACATAAACTAAAAAAGTTGTATTAAATTACATATACGTTGCATTAATTCCAATAAATATGAATAAGTATCGTGATTTATTTAATCTGTTTCCATAATCTATTTCAGATTGTATTTGATCCCAATATGTAAAAACAATGGATTTTAGGCTATAGGTTCTCTCTCATGGACATGATTTTACTTATTGTGATAATTTTAGTTTAAATAGACCAGTGGCAAATATTCGTGTCATCATTTGGCGTAATTGTATTTATTTCTAACTAATCAATTAACTAAGTTTAGATCAATATACAATGTTAATAAGTATCAACCCTTGCCTATTAAATGTTAATTAAAGTGTATGCATGCAGCTTCAAATATGGTTCATGAACAACAATTAAACAAAAATTCATAACTAATCTATTCTTGATGTTATTTGTATCCCATACAACATAAGTTCTCCCATTGCTCTGCAGTGCTCAGAGCTCCGTCGCCCAACGCTTCAAACATTCAACTGGCGTCTCTCTCCCTCAAGAACCACAGCTGCTGCTTGATTGACAGCAAGCGCAATCCAATAAAATGACAGTGATTTAAATACAGTTTTTCTATTGGACAAATATTATGTCGTCAGAGGTGAACTAAGCCAACCACAGAGTGTATATTACCATAGTTTTAAGGCTACATTTCTGACAAGCTCTGTGGCGCCTCGCCGTGGACAGATATAGTCCATTTTTAAGGGGTGTTCTTTTTTGCAGAATGAGAAATAAAGGAAAATTAAAATGGTCAGCAGTTTTCTTTCTTTTTTTCCATTCCCTTTCAATACTGGTCTTTGTTTTATGTTGATGGAAGAAGCAGCCCTCTTTAACTTAATATTTCCCAACGGTCTCTAGGAAATTGAATGAACATGTTTTTGGTTTCTTTCGATAGGATAAAATGGAGAGAATACAGTGCTTTTGCTATAATGCCAGGGTACTTTTGATGCAGTCATTGGCGCAAATGGAGGTTAAATTTTCATTAGCCTGTCTCTCATGGTTTTTGATAAACGCTTGCTATATATTGACAAATTCAAATATCTAACGTGGTATTATGCTTGTAGGCAGCTACTGTGTGGAGCCCATCACTTTCCCCAACAGGTGCATTCCACAAGAGGCCGCTACTAACCCATATAATAGACCCAAAAACTAAGCATGACCACTCATTGGCCAACCCCATTCAACTATTTGAATGAATTCAACTAATAAACTATGCATCGATGTACTTGTACGGTATCTATGGAGTTAAAATTGAGAGAATGAGAAATACTCCAGAATTAATAAGGCCTATATGGGCCTGTAGGTGACAGCAATGAATGAAAAAGCTAAACTGGTCGAATTCATCATTAAGCCCCCCCCCCCCCACCCCCCCGCTCTCTCTCCCCCTTCCTCCCCCCTGTGGGCCTCTAGAAGTTGTGGAGGCCAGCACTCAGGCCAGGCGTTAACAGAAGGTTTCTCAGCCTGGGCAGCAGCTGCGGATTAGATGTGGGACCGTGAGATGGCTGCCTTGATTAAGCTTGCTTGGCTCACAGAGATTGGCAGTTTTCTCCCTGGAAAAGAAAAGAAAAGCCTCTTATGCAAACAGCAGAACATGGCCTAGCCGCGCAGGAAAACAGCCCTGTGACGTGACCTGTGGAGCTGCGGAATTATATCAGCTATATACTTTACCAGTCAAAAGGACACACCTACTCATTCCAGGGTTTTTCTTTATTTTTACTATTTTCTACATTAATAGTGAATAATAGTGAAGACATGAAAATTATGAAATAACACACATGGAATCATGTAGTAACCAAAAAAGTGTTAAACAAATCAAATCAATTTTAGGTTCTTCAAAGTATCTTTTGCCTTTGCCTTGATGACAGCTTTGCACACGCTTGGCATTCTCTCAACCAACTTCACTTGGAATGCTTTTCCAACAGTCTTGAAGGAGTTCCTACATATGCTGAGCACTTGTTGGCTGCTTTTCCTTCACTCTGCGGTCCAACTCACCCCAAACCATCTCAACTGGGTTGAGGTCGGGTTATTGTGGAGGCCAGGTCATCTGATGCAGCACTCCATCACTCTCCTCCTTGTTCAAATAGCCCTAAAACAGCCTGGAGGTGTGTTGGTCATTGCCCTGTGGAAAATGAAATGATAGTCCCACTAACTGCAAACCAGATGGGATGGTGTATTGCTGCAGAAGGCTGTGGTAGAAATGCTGGTTAAGTGTGCCTTGAATTCTAAATAAATCACTGACAGTGTCACCAGCAAAGCATCTCCACACCATCACACCTCCATGCTTCACGGTGGGAACCACACATGAGGAGATCATCCGTTCACCTACACACACACACACACACACACACACACACACACACACACACACACACACACACACACACACACACACACACACACACACACACACACACACACACACACACACACACTGTTCATGAGGTGGAATCTGACTTCAGTACTGTCTAGATTTAGGTGAAGGGTCAGTGAAGCAGATGCCAGCTGTATCACTATCAAATGCTTCTAGAATACAGAACATCAGACACCTCAGAGTGTTCTAGAATACAGAACATCAGACACCTCAGAGTGTTCTAGAACACAGAACATCAGACACCTCAGAGTGTTCTAGAACACAGAACATCAGACAACTCAGAGTGTTCTAGAATACCGAACATCAGACACCTCAGAGTGATTTAGAATACAGAACATCAGACACCTCAGAGTGATTTAGAATACAGAAATTCAGACACCTCAGAGTGATTTAGAATACAGAACATCAGACACATCAGAGTGATTTAGAATACAGAACATCAGACACCCCAGAGTGATTTAGAATACAGAAATTCAGACACCTCAGAGTGATTTAGAATACAGAACATCAGACACATCAGAGTGATCTAGAATACAGAATATCAGACACCTCAGAGTGATTTAGAATACAGAACATCAGACACCTCAGAATTTTCTGGAAGCACAAGGAGCCTTTCTTCCCCTTGACCTGAATAGTACATGTTTAATGCATGTCTGTTTAAAATGTGTGTTTATTGATGTAACAGTGCCTATATGGAATGACTGTCTATGTCTGTGATGTGTTTAGCTACTGTGTTTGTTCCACTAATGGACCCTCCTAAGCCCCACCCCTGTTATCATATCCATGTACTCTCATGGGATCTGATTAAAAGGATTTCCAGCCAGAGAGAGAAGAGGGGAGGGGATATGGGACAGTGATCCTCATTACCCCTGGCTGCATCCCAAATGGCATCCTATTCCCTATATAGTGCACTACTTTTGACAGGATCCCTGTGGGCCCAGTTCAAAATTGGTGCAGTACATAGGGAATAGGGTGCCATTTGATACACACACCCTATGTTAGGGATGAGGGTAACAGGGATGGGATGGGTGCTCTCCTTCTTCTTCCTAATCAATACAGATAGCCCCCCCCCCCCCCCCAGGTCTGCTCTCTCACACTAGACTAATGTGTCTGGCATTGACAGAGCCAAGTTATAAGACAAGGCTACAGTATTACACAGTTAATCCATATCAGCGCAGACAGAATGGGTCGATTTTCCAGAATCAGATGGAGAATGTCTGGTCTACAGCAGTGCACTTTAAAGATAGTAGGGTACGTTGTAAACATTGCTAGGGCGCTTTCGATTGCATTCTAGCTTCAGTCAGTATTATTCCATTGTTGACCTGTAGGAAGGTGTTACCACCATTTCCAAGGGGTGTCACCCTACGGGAACCAAAAGCTCCAAGACCAAGAGCCGGAAACTTCTGAGGGATGCCCGGGGTGTCTGTGGAGGAAGACCTCTGACCCTTGTGACCTTCTGACCTCACGACCTGGGGTCAGAGAGGGAGTGGCATCGGGGAAGGGAGGGGGTGGGCTGTGGAGGAGACAGGGTAATTGATGGAGTGATGGAGGGAGGCCTGGGGGTATGGAGGAGAAGGGGAGGGCTGGAGATATGGGTGAGGAAGGGAGGGCTGGGGCACGAACACCAATGATAGGAGTGGTGTGTGTATATCTGTATGTGTGTGTGTGCACATGTGTGTGTGTGTGCACATGTGTGTGTGTATGTGTGTGTGTGTATGTGTGTGTGTGTGTATGTGTGTGTGTGTGTGTGTGTGTATGTGTGTATGTGTGTGTGTGTGTGTGTATGTGTGTGTGTGTGTGTGTGTGTGTGTGTGTGTGTGTGTGTGTGTGTGTGTGTGTGTGTGTGTGTGTGTGTGTGTGTGTGTGTGTGTGTGTGGCTCAATTGAAAGAAGGTCCAGTTCCATGGCCAGTCTCTGGTCGGTGTGTACATATGACATACACATGTGTCTCCCAGGATAAAATATATATTCGGTGCGAATCAATGAATATTAGAATTGTTCTTGAGTAACTTGTTAGAATCATATAAGCCTCTCAGTATAGCTCTTTCAAAAACGCAGAGTTGCATTTTTTTCTGTTTGAGGTCAAAGGGCAGGCTGAATTGCTGGAGTCATAGAGAGGGGAGGGTGGAGGATTGGGGAGAGAAAATGAGAAAGGGGCAGGGACACGGGGAGAGTCTGTAATGGCTGACAGATGTTTACAGGGGCCTGATGGCACTTCTATGATTGGGGGAAGAGGTGAGATAGGTTGTGTGTGTGTGTGTGTGTGTTTGTGTATGTTTTGTGTATGTGTGTTTGTGTGTGGGTGGATGTTTATATGTGTATTTGTGTGTGGGTGTGTGTGTGTGTGCTGGTGTGTGGGTGGGTGTGAGGGGTAATCATAATCCCCCAAAATTACCCCCTTCCCCCACCCATCAGCCATGGGGACAGACCGTGAACGTCCCTCTTTTCTGCAGCCCAAACACCCAAACACCCAAACACCCAAACTATCCTCCCCTGTCAGTCTCTCTGGCCCAACTTTGTTGAGAAGGCCCAGGTCTAGCTAGCTCGGGGCCCAGGGCCCGGTGGTACTGTGTGGGCCTCGTATCCCCCAGGCTCTGGTCAGAACCACCACTCTGACTGGGCTCTTTCACACAGACAGGATTCCAGGAGTCCTCTGAGCTCCGTATTCTAACCCGGCCCAGTGTGGATTGTGCCAAAGCTGTTATTTTAGAGAGTTGTACCTGGAGAGAGTTGTGTGTGTGTGATTGACCATCATCAGTGCCTCTCAGTCTTGTCTGTCCACATCACAGTAATCCACAAGGTTCTGATAACCACATACAGGCTCTGTTTGTCACACCAGGGAACATGTACATGCTCTGCCCAAATAAGAATAGCCGATTCACTGTTCAGAGAAGTGGATGATTCTATCCATAATGCAAAGCTTCCCTATGTGATTATTTTAAAAGAACCAACCAACAGGAAAAGTGAATAAATAAATATATTTTAACCAGGTTGTCAGAGTTTTAACAGCAACATTCTTTAGGAACTATGTCACAGTTACAATACTTGGCTTGTGAATGAAGAACTTTCTCATCTGATTCCCCTCTACATCAACCATGCTATAGGAATAGGCTTATGGGTCTCAGTTGGTCCATCTGTCAACCCCGAAAAAGGCACAGAGGCACTGTGTGCCTGAGTGTTGGTGCTTTACCCATTAACATTGGGAACATATATAGAGTGTTAAACTTTCTTTTTTCCCATCTGTCAAAGTGAAAAGAACATTCCTCCTCACCTCAATGTTTTCCCTTTGTAGTCTTTTTGAAATTCCCAATCATCACGGCCTCTTGTTCCTATTTACCCAAATCAGGCAGGGGATTGACTTAATGACGTACTGGAATTTTAACCCACATTTCCAAATAAAACATTGAAGTATTGCCGTTTTACATAAACCCTTAATGCATGCTGAATAAATGTGCTATGAATGTTGTTATAAATGATACTGCAACATTCATGATGGTGCGATAAGTGGTTTCATAAAACTGTTATGAATGTATTACATATATTCCCTTCAAGTAAATTGCTACCTTTTAATAAATCATCACAATGTCAACATGAGACTTCTGGGTATTTCCATGTCATCGAGGGGGAACGGGATTTTAGCAAACAGGCATATTAATGCTGATGACCCTTGATTTGCCACGCTCGGCTGAAAGAAAACAGACTTGGTTGAGAGAAAGAGTCTGGCGCATAGATCTGTTCCCCCCCTCCAGGACTAACAGGAAGTCAAACCACGGAGCGAGAAGGGATTCAGTTTACACACCTTTTAATCCCTGAACTCCTGTGTGAATCATAAACACAAACAAACAGAAACTCATTTAGAAACGCGGATGGCATCCTAATCCCTTTATAGTGCTGAACTTTTCACCAGGGCCCCAAAGGGATCTGCTCCAAGGTAGTGCACTATATAGGGAATAGGGTACCAGCCCTGGTTAAAAGTAGTGCACTATATAGGGAATAGGGTACCAGCCCTGGTTAAAAGTAGTGCACTATATAGGGAATAGGGTTCCAGCCCTGGTTAAAAGTAGTGCACTATATAGGGAATAGGGTGCCAGCCCTGGTTAAAAGTAGTGCACTATATAGGGAATAGGGTGCCAGCCCTGGTTAAAAGTAGTGCACTATATAGGGAATAGGGTGCCAGCCCTGGTTAAAAGTAGTGCAATATATAGGGAATAGGGTGCCAGCCCTGGTTAAAAGTAGTGCTACATGTAGGGAATAGGGTGCCAGCCCTGGTTAAAAGTAGTGCACTATATAGGGAATAGGGTGCCATTTGGGACACAGACAGGGTTCCCTCACCAGCGTTCTCCATTTAGGCAAATATTAATGTGAGAGACACAAGTTACTCAAATCCATAATACTAATGTGTTTAGATCACTCATTTATAATAATAGTAATTTATTTTTCCCTTATTTGAATGATCATTTTTTGAGGTCATATACCCTTTTGCTTGTTGAAAGTGTGTGTTATAAAATGGTAATGGTGCTTTATCAATGGAGTAGAAGTGATTTAACACATTCTCATACAGGGCCCGGTGGTACTGTGTGGGCCTCGTGTCCCCCAGGCTCTGGTCAGAACCACCACTCTGACTGGGCTCTTTCACACAGACAGGATTCCAGGAGACCTCTGAGCTCCGTATTCTAACCTGGCCCAGTGTGGATTGTGCCAAAGCTGTTATTTTAGAGAGTTGTACCTGGAGAGAGTTGTGTGTGTGTGATTGACCATCATCAGTGCCTCTCAGTCTTGTCTGTCCACATCACAGTAATGATGGATGATTCTATCCATAATGCAAAGCTTCCCTATGTGATTATTTTAATAGAACCAACCAACAGGAAAAGTGAATAAATAAATATACATGCTCTGCCCAAATAAACAAGGCAGAATATATATATTTTTCAATATTCAAAATAGCTGATTCGCTGTTCAGGGAAGTGGATGATTCTATCCATAATGCAAAGCTCCCCGATGTGCATGGGGTTGTATTCACAGGGGAATGACTGGCGGACTGTAATGAGGATGAAGACTTAATCCACTCTGACATGACACCAGAGAGACTAACCCAATCCTTGGTCAATCATGTGCATCTATCTCTTTTTTTGAGAGGGGAATTTGCAACCAGCTCTCACAGTCTCACATCAGAATTAGACATGCATCTATTTTTCTCAAATGTCAAATTTCAAAGTTTATGCAAACATCACATTTCAAAGTGTTTAAGGTTCAGTTGAGGCATTAACTCCACATTTTTAAGGTTAGGGTTTAGGTTTGGGATAGGCTTAAAACTAAAATATCAAAAACAACTTTGTATCACTGGTGTCAAACTTGCAACTTTTAGAATCAGAGGCAGATGCTTACACCCATCCGCCATCCCCGTCTAAAATACCCTAGCAAACCCAAACCTTCCTGAAGGTAACAGCTCTCACTGTTGCCCCTAGTGGCCAGTTTCCACTTCATCTCCCAACATCCTCAGACATGGATGGACATTGAATACTGACTTGTGTCACGGGAGACCTGGCTGGGATTTTGGGGGTTGTTAAACGGTGCATTAGAATGACTTGTGATTGGGAGTTGTAGCTATAAAAGCTAACGGCCAGGCCACATTCATGTTTTAGTGTGTTGGCTCAGTGGCAGACAGTGTGTGTGTTTAGGGCGTGTGTTTTAGTGTGTTTCTGGACAATGCAGCAGGGTGATTTAGAGAGAGTTGTATACACACTCATGGAAACTTCTTACTTTGCATTTCTTCACCCACTTGAATTATATCAAACAGTAGATACAAAACATATATCCGACTAGTTCCCTGATGTTTTTTGTTGAGTTTGTGATTTGCTGAATGATGTGCCAAGTTGTAGATAAGATTAGTCATGCCTTATTTTTAGGACTGAGAGAGGCACACTCACACACACACACACACACACACACACACACACACACACACACACACACACACACACACACACACACACACACACACACACACACACACACGCACACACACACGCACACACACACGCACACACGCACACACGCACACACGCACGCACGCACGCACGCACACACACACACACACACACACAAATGCAAGCGCACATGTACGCACACATGAACGCATACACGCACAGGTTCAATGACACTCTCCCATGGTCACAAGCACGCACACTCTCCTTCTCTCTTTCATACACACACTGTTGATGTAGTTTCGTATTGTAAACAAAGTTTCCCACCTGTCTGCTTTCCTTATATTAGAAGCACCTTACAGGGAGAGGCCTGGAGGTTGAATAGTCTGGAAAAAGCAGCTAAATCCAAACTGACAGTTCAGAGAAGGGAAAACAGATGAGAGAAAGTAAATATAATAAAGAATCAAAAGAAAAGAACAAGTAGTGGAAGACACCAGAGAAAGAAGCAAGGCCTTCTCTTCCCAGCTCCAGTTTGGATTGTACCATTGCCAGTTTCTCCCCGGAAGCCATTGGTTTGGTCCATTGGTCTTTGACTGATGCTGAACAATGATGATGATGGTTTGTGTGTGTGTGTGTGTCTCGCATTCTAAGAATGTCCTTGTCCTCTTAGCTGTTTTCCGCCAATGTGCAAAGCTGTCAGCATGAAAAACATGGAGAGCTATTGTAGAATCTCCTGAGTGGCGCAGCAGTCTAAGGCACTGCAGTGCAGTGCTAGAGGCGTTCCTACAGACCCGGTATCGATCCCGGGCTGTATCACAACCGGCAGTGATCAGGAGTCCCATAGGGCGGCCTAGCGTTGTCCGGGTTAGGGGAGGGTTTGGCCGGGGTAGGTCATCATTTTGAAGATGAATTTGGTCTTTCCTGACTTGCCTAGTTAAATAAAGGTAAAAATATACAATAATAAAGACACAGTTACAACCAGAAAGACATCAAGCTACTGAATGCAGTACTGGGTGTTACTTTCTTTGCCTGCTGATCTTTGGTTTGTGTTTAGGGTCACTAGCTTCCTGGATGTCTTGCAGATTCAGTGCCTTCAGAAAAGTATTCATACCCCTTGACTTATTCCACATTTTATTGTGTCACAACCTTAATTGAAAATGAACGAAATATATGCTTTTCTCACCTATTTACACACACTACCCCATAATATTTGGAAATTCAATGAAAATTAAATACAAAAATATTAATTGACACCCCTTTACTATGACTCTCCACATTGAGCTCAGGTGCATCCAATTTCCTTTCATCGTCGTTGAGACATCCCTACAACTTGATCGGAGTCCAACTGTGGCCAATTAAATTATTTGGACATGATTTAGAAAGAAACACACCTGTCTATATAAGGTCCCACAGTTCACAGTGCATGTCAGAGCAGAAACTATATCATGAAGTCAAAGGAACTGTCTGTAGATCTCCGACCAAACTGAGCCACCGGTCAAGAAGGACCTTGGTCAGGGAGATGACCAAGAACCCAATGACCACTGACAGAACTAAAGAGTTCCTTGGCTGAGATTGGAGAACTTGCCAGAAGGACAACAGTCTCTACAGCACTTCACCAATCAGGGCTTTATGGGAGAGTGGCCAG
Organism: Oncorhynchus clarkii lewisi; assembly: GCF_045791955.1. NCBI lineage: Eukaryota > Metazoa > Chordata > Actinopteri > Salmoniformes > Salmonidae > Oncorhynchus > Oncorhynchus clarkii. The sequence continues at coordinate 13,407,906 of NC_092178.1, read as the reverse complement.
ATAGAAGCCTCTCCTGAGAAAAAGGCACATGACAGCATACCTGTAGTTTGTAAAACGGCGTGGGAAAGACTCTGAGACCATAAGGCAAAAGATTATGTGGTCTGGTTAGACAAAAATGTTATTCTTTGGACTGAATGCAAAGCGCTATACAGTATCTGGAGAAAAGCAGGCACATGACCCGTCTAACACCATCCCTACCATGAAGAATGGTTGTGGCAGCATCATGCTATGGGGATGCTTTTTAGTAGCAGGGACTGTAAGACTGGTAAGCATAGATGAATCAATGAATGGAGCCAAATACAGGCAAATCCTTGACGAGAGCCTGCTTCAGAGTGCAAACAACCTTAGACTGGGGGGGGGGGGGGGGGGGGGGGGGGAAGATTTACGTACCAACAGGACAACGACCCCAAGCATACAGCCAAAGCAACGCTGGTATGGCTTCAGAACAAGAATATGAAAGTCCTTGAGTGGCCCAGCCAAAGCCCAGACTTGAATCCCATTGAAAATCTGTGGAAGGACTTGAAGATTGCTGTTCACCGCCGCTCCCTACCTCACTTAACAGAGCTTGAGAAAATCTGCAAGGAAGAATGGGAGAAAATCCTCAAATCCACATGTGCAAAGCTAATACAGACATACCCAAGAGAAGTCAAAGCTGTAATTGCTGCAAAAGGTGCTTCTACAAAGTATTGACTCAGGGGTGTGAATAATTATGTAAATTAAATATTTCTGTATTTAATTTTACTACATTTGCAAACATTTCTAAATGTGTTTTCACTTTGTCATTATGGGGTATTGTGTGCAAATGGGTGAGAGAAAAAGAAAAATTAATCCACAAAAAAATCAGACTGTAAGACAACAAAATGTGGAATAAATCAAGGTTTATGATACTTTCTGAAGGCTCTGTATGTGTTGTTTTCAACCCTTCTTTGTTAACCAGCCAAGTGACTTTAACTTCCATATGATGGTGTGCATGCTTACCTGGACCGACTTAAAAACTGGCCACTAAGGGCAATGGTGAGTGCTATTACCATCAAGAAGGCTTGGAGATTGCCAGGGCGGTGTGAACGGGGATGGCTGATGGACATCAGCCGCGAGCTTCGGCTCCATGGGTCTCGTGTTCAATCCCAGTGCTAGGCACAATTTGTTTTTTAAAGAATAATTTAGCTGCTAATGGCAGCCTGCAGTACCCCAGTCGGCTTTCAACTTGAGTTACTCAATGAAAGTTTAACCCTCTCCCAAACCTTAACCCGTAAATGAACCATGTAGTTGTTTTTGTTTTAACCCTCTCCCAAACCTTAACCCGTAACTTAACCATGTAGTTGTTTTTGTTTTAACCCTCTCCCAAAACTTAACCCGTAACTTAACCATGTAGTTGTTTTTGTTTTAACCCTCTCCCAAACCTTAACCCGTAACTTAACCATGTAGTTGTTTTTGTTTTAACCCTCTCCCAAACCTTAACCCGTAACTTAACCATGCGTAATTCATGCCTAAACGTAACCATAGAAATTTGACTTTGTGTGTTGGTGTGTAGTCAAAACTCTCTTCACTTAAATCGCTTCCAAACCCCACTTATGACCCTAGCTGACGCAGCAGGTCAAGAACACTGGTGAAAATATGGAGAGAAACGGGGCGGCTCGGGGAGAAGGGAGGAGGGGAAGAGAGGAGGGGAAGGGAGGAGGGGAAGGGAGGAGGGGAAGAGAGGAGGGGAAGGGAGGAGGGGAAGAGAGGAGTGGAAGAGGCGAGGGGGGCCCCCCTCTCTATGATGATACAGTCATCCGTCATGACAGTTGTCAAAACGATATGGATCAACGGCTCCCATTTCCCCCGCTCTGGTGTGTGTGTGACTGTGTGTGTGCAACTGTGTATGTGTATATGTGCATGTGTGTGTCATTTCTTGTTTGCACATCACTGAACCAAGACATTTACATATAACACCACTGGTACCAAGCTGTCTAAACCAGTATGCAAAATGGATTTACGATGAGGAAACCAACAAAAAAAACGTGTTTTCCTTTTCCGTTTATCTCAATTGTCTATTCATAATGAAGCCACGTAAACAGATGACTGTAGAAACGCACCCTTGACAGTGTCTTGCTTCATCATTATTATTCAACAAGAGTTCTCTCCTGTTTGTTTCACAGACCGTGTTAAATTAGCTCCAACCAGATGGAGCCTGTCTCCCGGCCAAGCATGTTCATTCCGTTCGTTCCTTAGTTACTTCTCTCTGTGTGTGTGCGTGTGTGTGTTGACGAGAGCGACAGAGTGAGGTTGTATGTGTACTGTATGTGTGTGTTCCTGTGTGTGTAAATTTTGTTTTTGTGTGTTTGCATGTGTGTGTGTGTGTGTGTGTTTGCATGCAGGTGTTTGTGTGTGTGTTGCAATATATGAAGCTGACTTCATTCTTTGCTTTCTTATTGTCCATCTGCTGTGTTGTAGTTGAATCTCTCTGCTCCACACATGTCCTGTCTGTCCTGCCAGAAACAAGGCCTTTTGGTGTGTGTGTGTGTGTGTGTGTGTGTGTATCCTGTTAGTAATAAGGACAGGCTTTTGGAGAGGGAGCAAAGTGGAGGGGCGGAGAGGCAGGGGGTTGGCAGGAGCATGTGGTGCTATCCACTGTGTGTGTGTGAGCAGTACCAGGCCAGGAGTTGATGGGATCTTTAGGGGAGGCATGAGGGTCCATGGGTCAGCCGGTTGAGCTCCAAACTCAATGGTCCTGTGTGTGTCCCTGTATGTGTGTGTGTGTTCGTGTGTGTGTGTGTGTGTTCCAATCCCTATCGCTGGGTGATGTCATCACAGCTGCCGGGCGGCTGACAGACAGTTTCCGCACCGCAACATGAGGCCCTATGGTTCGCCTGTCAGCCTGATTGACAGGTGAATGAGACCAACCAGGGCCTGCCGTCCCTTCCCCTCGGGGACTGGGACTGAGTGACAGCCAGTGAGCAGCCAGAAAAAGCTTCTATGAACCTTAAAGTAATCTCTTTAACTCTCTCTTTCTCTCTCTCTGCTTCACTCTCTCTTTAACTCTCTCTGCTTCACTCTCTTTAACTCTCTCTTTCTCTCTCTCTGCTTCACTCTCTCTTTAACTCTCTCTGCTTCACTCTCTTTAACTCTCTCTTTCTCTCTCTCTGCTTCACTCTCTCTTTAACTCTCTCTTTCTCTCTCTCTGCTTCACTCTCTCTTTTCAAGCATATTTTTCTTTTTCTTTCTCTCTCTTTTCAAGCATCTCTCACTTCTTTCTCTCCTGGACTTTTCTGTCCCTTTCTATAATTTCTTTCTCTGCCCTCTCTCTTTTCTTTTTCACTCCTCCTCCATCTTTCTCTCTCTTTCATTCCGTGTGTCTGTCACTACGTTTGAGGTGTTTTACCATGTTCTTTTCAGGACAACCAGGGCTACAAGTACAACACAAAACTATTTGAAATTAACTGTTGCATTCATGAGTTTTATTGGTTGGTGGGAGTGGTAGGATTTCTGATGCTGTGACACTCAAATATTATGGATTATTTACAATTCTGTTTCCGGGTTGTCCTCTCTCCATTCTCTCTCTCTTTTCTACACTCTGTCAATCTCTCTCTTCCACTCCTTTACACTGGCAAACTGTCTCTCCCACTCTCTCCATCTTTATCTTTGTCTGTCTATCCAACTCTGACCAGGTCTCATTTGTCCATCACTCTTTCAATCTGTCTTGGTCACACTCTCTCAGCCACTCTACATTCTATATACAAAAGTATGTGGACACCCCTTCAAATTGCTGGATGTGTCTATTTTAGCCACATCCGTTGCTGACAGGTGTATAAAATCAAGCACACAGCCACGCGATCTCCATAGCTAAACATTGGCAGTAGAATGGCCTTACTGAAGAGCTCAGTGATTTACAACGTGGTACCGTGATTGACTTCTCTTCATCTGATGGCCGGGACAGGAGTTTGAGGAGTGTGTGTGTGTGTGTGTGTGTGTGTGTGTGTGTGTGTGTGCCTTTGTTTGGATGTGTGTGTGTATAATATGCACGCATAAGCCTACTGGAATATGTGTGTATGTGTGTGTGCTCTCCAGTGGATTCATTTGTCTTGTTGAGGGTTGAGGATACTGTGATGTTTATCTCAGTGACATGGACAAATAATCTAAAGCAGGACCAATCTGAACGGGACAACCAGTACCCGGCCTTTTATGGTCCTGCTGGTGTGTTTGTTTAATTTTGGGCTTTCCTTTCAATCTGTCCGTGCTTGTGTAACAACCAAATCTCACTTAAGGCCCCAAAAAGGCAAGAGACCTTGTGGAAACAACTGGAAAAAATATAGCGTTTCGTAGACACCTTTCTTGCAGTCCAATGACCAAAGCGCCCCCTAGTGGCCTCATGGGTGGAACGTTATTATTTTTCACAATTTCATAATAAATGAACATGATTTATTTTTTATTTTCAGAAAATATAGTATTTCTATGTCAAATGCTTTTGATATATTTCAGTCTTCTGTGATGTATATAAAGTGTAATATTGGGATACAAACTCAAAATGGAATACATTTAAACTCTGTATCTGACATGGTACAGGTGTCTTCTTTTGTTAAGCCCATAACCATGTGTGTGAGTGGTATACTTTTGTTTAAGACTACCAAGAAACTCTCTATGTGACCCTGATTCAGCCCACTTCAGTAAAAGGTTACTATTATAACTCTAGATGACAAATTTAGCACAGCTAGATAAGCATTAGCAGTTAGCTGTTGTGGCTATTTTAGCAGTGTTCAGCTCCATCACTCTCCTGAACTAGAGAAATCCGCATCTGAGTTCTTTGAAATTTGAACGTTTGATGTGAAACAGACGGAAGCTTTTATGTGAGATTTGTGTTGCAATTATTGAAATCTTGTATCTCGAAAATCTCCAAAAGACTGCACTCTGCTCTTTATTTTGGCTTTACTTCTTGAACGTAGACCAATTTTTTCTCTGTGAGCCATGAAAGAGCTAACTTTCTGAGCACTGATTCCAATCGAAATGATAACAAAGTCATGTCTCACACTGGAATGGAAAATATAATTGCTGCAATGAGAGGTTTAAGCCAACAACCTATCATGGAGAGTTGAATGGCGACATGGGGTGGGACAGGTGGTCAGAGATTGACCTTTTGACTAATGTGAGTCATGTGGTTTGACAAATAACCAGACAACCAACTTGAGAATGTCAGTTTGAATTTAAACTGAAACACCCCCCTTTTCAATCTTGGAGTGTCTGTGTAGTGTCTCCGCAGTGAAAATATGTGTCTGTAAACTCCAAATCAACCCAACTCAAACATCCACTTACCTAATGACCCCCCCCCCCCCTCCAAAAAAAAAACCTGGATGATATAAATGTATAGGACACATAACTCTGCAAAGCTTTAGGCTAGAAACAAGCTGCTCTCAACGTGCCTCTAGTGTACATATCTTTGTTTTGTCTCTATGGATGAGTTATACGACATTAAAAAGTCAATTAAAACCTTTTTCTTTCACTTTGCTTTCAATGGAAATTGAGTCATATTTTACAATGTAAGACGGTCACAATCAATTGAGCTATTCACCTGTAAAACTGAAGACAATTACTTTAATATTTATTTCAAAACTGATTTGAGCTATTAGAGGGCAACAGCCAGCAGACCAGGGTTTAAACCAGCCACCCTGGCAGTTATGCCATCACACCACCGGTGCCATTAAGGCCCAGACCTTAAAGCAGAGGCCAAATTAAAGGTTACATTAGTACTGCCAATATGAGACTTTTGGTCGATAAAAAACAATCAGACTTTGCATCTGTAAATGTTGTTTGCAGCACTTTTAAAACAAAACCAAATTCTGGTGTAAAAACCATGGAAATTAAAAACATAAAAACACATTTTTAAGTAAGTGGTCATTGGTCTGAAGCCAAAGAAAATAAAGGAAATTCACATGAGCACCACAATGCCTACTTCCCTCATGCTCTACCAAGGTTTCCAGCACACAGCTTTGACCTACTACAGTAACTATGTTGGTCTATTGTACTATTGTAACAATGTGTAACGGAGAACCTGGGATGAAAGTAACACTTGTATTTTTATCCTATTTACTCAGAGATTGATAGAGTTACACACACCATATTTAATGACAAACCATTTATATATGATAATGGTGCCGGAGGAGATGGCAGCCGTTTTACAGGCTCCTAACGTCCTAACGGGCTCCTAACGTCCTAATGGGCTCCTAACGTGCTATCCTGTGTGTTTTTTTGTACATAATGTTTCTCCCACTGTCTCTTATGACCAAAAAGAGCTTCTTGACATCAGATCAGCGATTACTCACCTCGAACTGGACAAAGATTTTAATTTAACAAATCGGAGACAAAAGATTTATGGCTCCTCCCGGGCGAGGCCAAAATCCCTGTAATTTGCATGAAGAGGAAATGCCAATTCATTGGCGAGTGGATAATCCGGCTTTGCCATCCGTCCTACTGGCGAACGTGCAATCACTGGAGAATAAACTGGATGAGCTCCGTTCGAGACTATCCTACCAACGGGACATTCAAAACTGAAAGATATCTTATGTTTCACCAAATTGCGGCTGAACTAGGACATGGATAATATCCAGTTGGCTTTCCCTCCGGTAAGATGAGGGGTGGTGGTCTGTGTCTATTTGTCAACACTTGCTGGTGCGCGACCTCTAATGTAAAGGCAGTCTCAAGGTTTTGCTCGCCTGAGGTAGAGTACCTCATGATAAACTGTAGACCACACTATTTACCAATATTTTTCATAGCCGTCTATTTACCACCACAAACCCATAGTGGCACTAAGACTGTACTCAACGAGCTGTATAAGGCCATAAGCAAACAAGAAAATTATCATCTAGAGGTAGCGCTCCTAGTGGCTGGGGACTTTAATGCAGAAAAACTTAAATCCGATTTACCTCATTTCTACCAGCATGTCACATGTGGAGGAAAACCAAATCTAGACCACCTTTATTTCACACACAGAGATGTGTACAAAGCTCTCCCCCGTCCTCCATTTGGCACATCTGACCTTAATTCTATTCTCATGATTCCTTGCTTACAAGCAAAAACTCAAGCAGGAGGTACCTGTGACTCGCTCAATATGGAAGTGATGGAAGTGGTCGGAGATGATGCGGATGCTAAGCTACATGACTGTCATATGTTCCTGGGTTTCATCCAATGGCATTGAAGAGTATACCACATCAGTCAGCAACTTCCTCAACAAGTGCATCGATGATTAGCATGAGGCTGTATGTAGTTTTATATACTGTAAATGTCTTGTTATTGTAGCTTCACCATCTTTATTTGCGAAAAGAAATACCATCACACACATACATTTGAGCTACATATTCAGGTAATGAACTGTCCATTGATCACCACAGCAATTTATGTCAATATTACCCAGGTAAATCAGGCATGCAGACAGGCTCTATCGACCTCTATATACGAGGGGATGTGTCCAACACACTTACTGACCTTTGTTTCTCAATGACACTTTTTGCTAAAATAAAGGTTTAAGGAAATACATGCAGGCACTACATTACTACGAGACCAAACAGACAAAACAAAATCAAGGATGATGGTCTTTTACGTATAAAAGCAAAGCTCGCTTTCATATCATTAAAAAAAGCTTTAAATGGTAGTGGAATGGGATCAGCGAGATGTGTGAAGAAGCCATTATTATGTTGGAAGCACCTCCTCTAAGAGTATGAACTAGGCTGTTTGAGAAGGTTTGAATACTAAGCAACCTGCCTACACATTGTTTGAAGTACAATAGACCAACATAGTTACTGTAGTAGGTCAAACCTGTGTGCTGGAAAACCTTGGTAGAGCATGAGGGAAGTAGGCATTGTGGAACTTTATTTTTCGGCTTCAGACCAATGCCTACTTCTCACTTAAAAATGTATATTTTAGTTTTTAATATAGTACATTTCTAAATCAGGAATGGCTCTTTAATAGGGAGTAATTGCGGCTAGTTATGTGTCTACCTCATATTTGAGACTGCTGGTGTGGTCAGTTCTTGCTCTGAGGCTGAGAAAAGGAGGGAGAACGTGAATGAGGGAGAAAGAAATTGGTGGGGTGAAAATAGAGAATCTCCATTGGTTTGTTCGCCTCCTGCCTCCTCTCCTCTGTCCTGTCCTCGTTTTGAAAAAGGTCAAAGGTAATCGAGGAGAGGTGGCGAGGGAACGTGGAAACAAGTGCTCTGATATGAAGAGACTCTGCTTTTCAACTCGCGCGTCATCAGGCAAACTATGTTTACAGGGTTGGAATCCAAAAATACATGTGTAAAGTGATAACAAATGTAGCTAGTAAATGTGTGCAGCTTTTCTCCTTCTAGAAAACAAAAGCTGATTCAAAGGAGATGTGGTATAAGGTGTTAGAACACTTCCACGCTAGCTGGTGGGAGGAAACTGTTGTGCATCCTTTGTCAAAGTTGGTAATGGAGGATAGGAGGACACTCTTTTGTTCACCTACTAATGAATTGAAACTCCCTCGAGCACTCGACCACTTGTCGGTTTCCTGGTCACGGAGGAGATTGTTTTTTTCACTTTATATATTATCTACCTCACTTGCTTTGGCAATGTTAACATGTTTCCCATGCCAATAAAGCCCTTGAATTGAATTGAAATTAAGAGGAGTCGAGGAGAGGGCTGTTTTTCTCAATTGAAAATCTCCCAAAGAGAGAGATGTCTCAGAATAGTGACCCTTGACCTTTAGTCCAGCTGAATTCTGGGAGAGTGAGGGAAAAGTTCACAGTTCACCATTATGCTCTGCTATACTGAACCTCTATCCCTCCATCCCTCTATCCCTATATACCACCATCCCTATATACCTTCATCCCTCCATCCCTTTATACCTTCATCTCTCCATCCCTCTATACCTCCATCCCTCTATACCTTCATCTCTCCATCCCTCTATACCTCCATCCCTCTATACCTTCATCTCTCCATCCTTCTATACCTCCATCCCTCTATACCTCCATCCCTATATACCTTCATCTCTCCATCCCTCTATACCTCCATCCCTCTATACCTTCATCTCTCCATCCCTCTATACCTCCATCCCTCTATACCTTAATCTCTCCATCCCTCTATACCTCCATCCCTCTATACCTTCATCCCTCCATCCCTCTATACCTCCATCCCTCCCATCCCTCCATCCCTCTATACCTCCATCCCTCTATACCTTCATCCCTCCATCCCTCTATACCTCCATCCCTCCATCCCTCTATACCTTTATCCCTCCATCCCTCTATACCTCCATCCCTCTATACATTCATCCCTCCCATCCCTCTATACCTCCATCCCTCTATACATTCATCCCTCCCATCCCTCTATACCTCCATCCCTCTATACCTCTATCCCTCTATCCCAGACAGACAGACAGACAGACAGACAGACAGACAGACAGACAGACAGACAGACAGACAGACAGACAGACAGACAGACAGACAGACAGACTGACTGACTGACTGAGCAATATGGAATGCATATAGTGACCAATATGGAATATATATAGTGACCGATATGGAATACATATAGTGACCAATATGGAATATATATAGTGAGCAATATGTTTGGAATATCAAATCTCAATAAATGTATAATAAGGTATAGTGTTATAAAGTGTTGTATTGTATATAGTATTGTATAGTATTGTATCTATATTATTGTGCAGTATGTGTTGTTATTATTAGCTCTCCAAGGAGGTTTGCATATAACAGAAATCTTTATCCGACATTAAGTCATTAACCATATTTATCTACCACAGAACAACTCACAGCCAATCCGAGAGGGAATGAGGGTATGAAAAAAAGAGAAGTGCTACTGTTTCTGGAGTGTGAGGGTCTACACTGGTGTCCCTCTGAGCTCTCAATTACCTCAATGTTATCATTTACTTTAATCTGATCCCAGATCAGAGCCATGGGGTCCTGTGTGTGTTGTGAGTGAGTATTTCCTCTCCCTGTCACTGGCCCAAGACAGAAGGATCAAACACACTTTTGATTCATGGTTGTTGCGTTTGTTGGTTTGCAAATTGGTTTGTGTGTGTCTGTGTAGTCATGTGCTTTCTCGCATAGACTGTCTGTCTGTCTGTCTGTCTGTCTGTCTGTCTGTCTGTCTGTCTGTCTGTCTGTCTGTCTGTCTGTCTGTCTGTCTGTCTGTCTGTCTGACTGACTGACTGACTGACCAATCTGTCTGTCTGTCTGTCTGTCTGTCTGTCTGTCTGTCTGACTGACCAATCTGTCTGTCTGTCTGTCTGTCTGTCTGTCTGACTGACCAGTCTGTCTGTCTGTCTGTCTGTCTGTCTGTCTGTCTGTCTGTCTGACTGACCAATCTGTCTGTCTGTCTGTCTGTCTGTCTGTCTGTCTGTCTGTCTGTCTGTCTGTCCAATCTGTCTGTCTGTCTGTCTGTCTGTCTGTCTGTCTGTCTGTCTGTCTGTCTGTCTATATCTTGTCTTCATCTTGTCTGTCTGTCTGTCTGTCTGTCTGTCTGTCTGTCTGTCTGTCCAATCTGTCTGTCTGTCTGTCTGTCTGTCTGTCTGTCTGTCTGTCTGTCTGTCTATATCTTGTCTTCATCTTGTCTGTCTATCTGTCTGTCTGTCTGTCTGTCTGTCTGTCTGTCTGTCTGTCTGTCTGTCTGTCTGTCTGTCTGTCTGTCTGTCTGTCTGTCTATATCTTGTCTTCATCTTGACGTTCATAACAACGTCTGAAAGCATGAGAGTATAAAAGTTTAGGTTGTTCTGCCCAGTGCTTGACTGAGATTGAAATAGATTCCGGTAGTCGTTTTTGGTGCTGGTACTGTTGATATTTAGGTGCAGGAGCTTCTCAATACTGAGCTAAAATTTTATAAGAGGCACAGGAGCTCAAGCAGTATAACATTTGAGGTGCCGGTACACACACACACACACACACACACACACACACACACACACACACACACACACACACACACACACACACACACACACACACACACACACACACACACACACACACACACACACACACACACACACACACACACACACACACATTAGAGAAGGCAGGAGAGATTTAAAGTAAACAGTAATGTAATTAAGCCCTCAGTTGAATAGATTTCCGTGGCCATGGCCGCTGAATTCCTAGCCGCATGTAAACTGTCCAGAAGTCATGCTGAAGTATAACATCCCTGATAGAGACCTGCAACTTGATCTGACGAAAGGGGGGATGAGGGGTGAGGAGGGGTAAGGAGGGGGAGAGGGGGCCGACATGTTTGTATTGACGATGAAAACCACTCATGGCACACCTCTCTCTCTCTCTCGCTCTTTCTCCTTCTCCCCCTCCCTGTGGTTCGTTACCCCTTTTTCTCTGTCTGTCATTGGCTGGACGTGATGGGAGTGATGATCTGGTAATAATAAGCCTGGGGAGGAATAGGAGAGGAAGAAACAGAGAGGGTTTCCTCAGAGAAGCTCACGGGCCAGCACACATGTCACTCCAGCCCGGCATGGATCAGCGCCAATGTTCATCCCTATTACCCTGATGTCTCGGACCTCCATCGTTATACTGGGAACGCTGTGTGGGGAACGCTGTGTGGAACGTTGTGTGGAACGCTGTGTGGGGAACGCTGTGTGGAACGCTGTGTGGGGAACGCTGTGTGGAACGTTGTGTGGAACGCTGTGTGGGGAACGCTGTGTGGAACGTTGTGTGGAACGCTGTGTGGAACGTTGTGTGGAACGCTGTGTGGGGAACGCTGTGTGGAACGCTGTGTGGGGAACGCTGTGTGGAACGTTGTGTGGAACGCTGTGTGGGGAACGCTGTGTGGAACGCTGTGTGGGGAACGCTGTGTGGAACGCTGTGTGGGGAACGCTGTGTGGAACACTGTGTGGGGAACGCTGTGTGGGGAACGCTGTGTGGAACGTTGTGTGGAACGCTGTGTGGGGAACGCTATGTGGAACGCTGTGTGGGGAACGCTGTGTGGAACATTGTGTGGAACGCTGTGTGGGGAACGCTATGTGGAACGCTGTGTGGAACGCAGTCTTTTCCCAGGATAAAGAGTTCTATTGGCGCTGTTTAATCACATTTTATCGATTTCGATTTGCAATTAGATGTGAAGTTTGCAGTTTTGTAGGAGCTGTGTAACAAAGTAACAACATTTCCCCTTCTCCTTCCCCCCTCATTTATCCCTCTTGATTTGACACACAGAATCATGTCACATTCAACTGAGGCCTGATTCGATTCAATTCAAGCTCTAGTTAGTGCAAGATATATATCAGTTTCTCCTTCCTCTACTTTCTCCTTTCTCTACTCTCTCCTTCCTCTACTCTCTCCTTTCTCTACTCTCTCCTTTCTCTACTCTCTCCTTCCTCTACTCTATTCTTTCTCTACTCTCTCCTTTCTCTACTCTCTCCTTTCTCTACTCTCTCCTTTCTCTACTCTCTCCTTTCTCTACTTTCTCTACTCTCTCCTTTCTCTACTCTCTCCTTCCTCTACTCTCTCCTTCCTCTACTCTCTCCTTTCTCTACTCTCTCCTTCCTCTACTCTATTCTTTCTCTACTCTCTCCTTCCTCTACTCTCTCCTTTCTCTACTCTCTCCTTTCTCTACTCTCTCCTTTCTCTACTCTCTCCTTCCTCTACTCTCTCCTTCCTCTACTCTCTCCTTCCTCTACTCTCTCCTTCCTCTACTCTATTCTTTCTCTACTCTATTCTTTCTCTACTCTCTCCTTCCTCTACTCTATTCTTTCTCTACTCTCTCCTTTCTCTACTCTCTCCTTTCTCTACTCTCTCCTTTCTCTACTCTCTCCTTTCTCTACTTTCTCTACTCTCTCCTTTCTCTACTCTCTCCTTCCTCTACTCTCTCCTTCCTCTACTCTCTCCTTTCTCTACTCTCTCCTTCCTCTACTCTATTCTTTCTCTACTCTCTCCTTCCTCTACTCTCTCCTTTCTCTACTCTATTCTTTCTCTACTCTCTCCTTACTCTACTCTCTCCTTTCTCTACTCTCTCCTTCCTCTACTCTCTCCTTCCTCTACTCTCTCCTTCCTTTTTTACTCTCTCCTTTCTCTACTCTCTCTCTCCTTCCTCTACTCTATTCTTTCTCTACTCTCTCCTTCCTTTCTCTACTCTTTCCTTCCTCTACTCTCTCCTTCCTCTACTCTCTCCTTCCTTTTTTTACTCTCTCCTTCCTCTACTCTCTCCTTCCTCTACTCTATTCTTTCTCTACTCTCTCCTTCCTCTACTCTCTCCTTTCTCTACTCTCTCCTTTCGCTACTCTCTCTTTCCTCTACTCTCTCCTTTCTCTACTCTCTCCTTCCTCTACTCTCTCCTTTCTCTACTCTCTCCTTTCTCTACTCTCTCCTTCCTCTACTCTCTCCTTTCTCTACTCTCTCCTTTCTCTACTCTCTCCTTCCTCTACTCTCTCCTTTCTCTACTCTCTCCTTCCTCTACTCTCTCCTTCCTCTACTCTCTCCTTTCTCTACTCTCTCCTTCCTCTACTCTATTCTTTCTCTACTCTCTCCTTCCTCTACTCTCTCCTTCCTCTACTCTATTCTTTCTCTATTCTCTCTCTCCTTTCTCTACTCTCTCCTTCCTCTACTCTCTTCCCCTTTCAGCCAGGTGCTGTGTGTCTGTCAGTGTTGTCTTGTGGTTATGGTTTTGCAGTAGCACTGTCTCTTGCTTTCTCTCCTCTCACTCACACAGTGTGTTTAACATCTGCCCCGTGGACTTGCACCTCTCAGCACCTTTCAGCACCCATTGCAGTCTATCAGTCATTACGGCTCAATACTACTACACAGCCACACAGAAAGCACTCCTCCAACCACTCACCTCCTCCAACTGCTCAGCCATTACGGAGACAGGGCAGTAGACAGAGTTACAGTTAAACCATGACCACGACACAGCGCTGAGAGAAACATGGAGCACCTGGAGGGAGAATGAAAGGGAAAGTAAGGGTTGCAACAGGGGAAGGGACTAATCAACTAATCGCCAAGACCTTGATTAGCTGGATCAGGTCTGGTAGTGCTGGTCCGGGAACAAAAACTGAAAACCGCCTTGATTTGTTCTGATTTGAATGCAGAGGCGTAGTATGGTAGTTGGATAAAGAAGGAGGGGCGGGGGACAAGATGTAGGGGGCAGCTCTTTTGTGGAAGAAGGACTGGGCTGTCATCAGAGATTCCTCCAACCCCCACCACCATGCGTCTGACCCCTCCACACAGCAGGAGAAGAGGGATGGGGGATGAGGGGGGGGACAGGGGTTTTCTTCTGTCCTTTTCATTTCCTTTGAAAAACACTGAACACTAAATGTTCTTGATCAGTAGTGTTGTGCTCCGTCTCCATCGCTGTCTCTATACAGTAGGATGATCTGATCTGGAAT
>NC_092178.1:13353581-13378581 GCF_045791955.1 Oncorhynchus clarkii lewisi | reverse complement strand
TCCTATTTCCCAAACGACCCAATCCCATTTTCCCAACCTCCCATCCCCTTCCCCCAACCTCCCATCCCATTCCCCCAACCTCCCATCCCATTCCCCCAACCTCCCATCCCATTCCCCCAACCCCCCAATCCCATTTTCCCAACCTCCCATCCCATTCCCCCAACCTCCCATCCCATTCTCCCAACCTCCCATCCCATTTCCCAAACCCCCAATCCCATTTTCCCAACCTCCCATCCCATTCCCCCAACCTCCCATCCCATTCTCCCAACCTCCCATCCCATTTCCCAAACCCCCGAATCCCATTCCCCCAACCTCCCATCCCATTCCCCCAACCTCCCATCCCATTCCCCCAACCTCCCATCCCATTCCCCCAACCCCCCAATCCCATTTTCCCAACCTCCCATCCCATTCCCCCAACCTCCCATCCCATTCTCCAAACCTCCCATCCCATTCCCCCAACCCCCCAATCCCATTTTCCCAACCTCCCATCCCATTCCCCCAACCTCCCATCCCATTCTCCCAACCTCCCATCCTATTTCCCAAACCCCCGAATCCCATTCCCCCAACCGCCCAACCCATTCCCCCAACCTCCCATCCCATCTCCCCAACCTTCCATCCCATTTCCCAAACCCCCCAATCGCATTCTCCCAACCTCCCATCCCATTCCCCAACCTCCCATCCCATTCCCCCAACCTCCCATCCCATTCTCCCAACCTCCCATAACATTCTCCCAACCTCCCATCCCATTCCCCCAACCTCTCATCCCATTTCCCCAACCTCCCATCCCATTCCCCCAACCTCCCATCCCATTCCCCCAACCTCCCATCCCATCTCCCCAAACCTCCCATCCCATTTCCCAAACCCCCCCAATCCCATCCCATTCCCCCAACCTCCCATCCCATTCTCCCAACCTCCCATCCCATTCCCCCAACCTCCCATCCCATTCCCCCAACCTCCCATCCCATCCCATTCCCCCAACCTCCCATCCCATTCCCCCAACCTCCCAATCCCATTTTCCCAACCTCCCATCCCATTCCCCCAACCTCCCATCCCATTCTCCCAACCTCCCATCCCATTCCCCCAACCCCCCAATCCCATTTTCCCAACCTCCCATCCCATTCCCCCAACCTCCCATCCCATTCTCCCAACCTCCCATCCTATTTCCCAAACCCCCGAATCCCATTCCCCCAACCTTCCCATCCCATTCCCCCAACCTCCCATCCCATCTCCCCAACCTTCCATCCCATTTCCCAAACCCCCCAATCGCATTCTCCCAACCTCCCATCCCATTCCCCAACCTCCCATCCCATTCCCCCAACCTCCCATCCCATTCTCCCAACCTCCCATAACATTCTCCCAACCTCCCATCCCATTCCCCCAACCTCTCATCCCATTTCCCCAACCTCCCATCCCATTCCCCCAACCTCCCATCCCATTCCCCCAACCTCCCATCCCATCACCCCAACCTCCCATCCCATTTCCCAAACCCCCCAATCCCATTCCCCCAACCTCCCATCCCATTCCCCCAACCTCCCATCCCATTCTCCCAACCTCCCATCCCATTCTCCCAACCTACCATCCCATTCTCCCAACCTCCCATCCCATTCCCCCAACCTCCCATCCCATTCCCCCAACCTCCCATCCCATTCTCCCAACCTCCCATTCCATTCCCCCAAACCTCCCATCCCATTCTCCCAACCTCCATCCCATTCCCCCAACCTCCCATCCCATTCTCCCAACCTCCCATCCCATTCTCCCAACCACCCATCCCATTCCCCCAAACCTCCCATCCCATTCTCCCAATCTCCCATCCCATTCCCCCAACCTCCCATCCCATTCTCCTAACCTCCCATCCCATTCTCCCAACCTCCCATCTCATCTCCCCAAACTCCCATCCCATTCTCCCAACCACCCATCCCATTCCCCCAAACCTCCCATCCCATTCTCCCAACCTCCCATCCCATTCCCCCAACCTCCCATCCCATTCTCCTAACCTCCCATCCCATTCTCCCAACCTCCCATCCCATTCCCCCAACCTCCCATCCCATTCTCCTAACCTCCCATCCCATTCTCCCAAACCTCCCATCCCATTCTCCCAACCTCCCATCCCATTCCCCCAACCTCCCATCCCATTCTCCCAAACCTCCCATCCCATTCTCCCAACCTCCCATCTCATCTCCCCAAACTCCCATCCCATTCTCCCAACCACCCATCCCATTCCCCCAAACCTCCCATCCCATTCTCCCAACCTCCCATCCCATTCCCCCAACCTCCCATCCCATTCTCCTAACCTCCCATCCCATTCTCCCAACCTCCCATCCCATTCCCCCAACCTCCCATCCCATTCTCCCAACCACCCATCCCATTCCCCCAAACCTCCCATCCCTTTCTCCCAATCTCCCATCCCATTCCCCCAACCTCCCATCCCATTCTCCTAACCTCCCATCCCATTCTCCCAACCTCCCATCTCATCTCCCCAAACTCCCATCCCATTCTCCCAACCACCCATCCCATTCCCCCAAACCTCCCATCCCATTCTCCCAACCTCCCATCCCATTCCCCCAACCTCCCATCCCATTCTCCTAACCTCCCATCCCATTCTCCCAACCTCCCATCCCATTCCCCCAACCTCCCATCCCATTCTCCTAACCTCCCATCCCATTCTCCCAACCTCCCATCCCATTCCCCCAACCTCCCATCCCATTCCCCCAACCTCCCATCCCATTCTCCTAACCCCACCAGCCAGCATGTAATTTGCGTTCTAGCTTTTTGCGTTTTATCTTGAAACATTTCAGTGTCACCATAGCAACCATCACAATTCCAAATCTCACACTAAGTTTGCTGACCGCTGCAATGTCCTGTACTGTCTCTGCTTTGACTAGCATAGAGAGAACCCTGTAGAATGTAGATTCTCATGGAACTATATGACTTGGTCTCACCCACCTCGGATTTCAGTCTTTTTTGAGCACAATCCCAATGTGATATGGAGACCAAAATATTCTATTCACGCTAGTGTGTTTGTGTGAGAGCATTGTTCTAGGTGATTGCTGAGAGCACATATGCTGAGAGAGAGAGAGAGAGATGAATTGATGAATGAATTGTAGATCTGAATGTGGACATTTGATTCAGTCATTCAAAAGTACATTGCTGTGTACAGTAACACACATAAACACACTCAATCTTTTTCTGGAAACACGTGGCAATGCATTTTTCAGCAATCATAATCACCCTACAGCTTGAGTGATTACTCAAAATTGGACTTTTAGGAATTCCAGGATCCCAATCTTTCCCTGGAATTCGGTTTAAGAACTGTAGGAAAGATAACACCGTCTCCCTGTGATCGTAAACCCCACCAAGGTCAGGTCTGGAGCAACAATATAAATCTCTACTCCTCCCATAATCCTCAGTTTTCTTCTTTCCTTTACTGTTTTCATATTCTTCACACTCCCTTTTTCAACTCTTCTCCTCCCATATCCTCCCTTCCTCTGTCTCATCTTCATATCTTCTTCTTGGTAATCAATCAATCAAATGTATGTATTTCTCTCTCTCTCTCCATGTCTCTCCTCTCTCTCTCTCTGTCTGTCTCCCCTCCCATATCTGTGTGAGTATGTCTTTGTGTATGCTTGCAAATGTTAGTGTGTGTGTGTTACTGTGTGTGTGTTAGTTTATGTGTGTATTTATTTGATGGTGTATAGGCCTATGTGTGGGTGTGTTGAAGGGTGTGTATATTTGAAAGCTTTGTCTTTGCTCTCCCTACATTTTAACCCTGGTGTTGACAGCCATCACAGGGAGAGGCAGTGAGTGAACGAGAGAGAGAGAGAGAGAGAGAGAGGTGGAATTACCTCCTTTCATCATCCGTCGGCTCCTTTGAGCAGGGATCCAGGAATTCCAGGACCTCACTCTTCCCATCCACCCTTTCAGCTCCCTCCCTCCCTCATCCATCCTTTATCCTCCCTCCCTCCCTCCCTCCCTCCCTCCCTCCCTCCCTCCCTCCCTCCCTCCCTCCCTCCCTCCCTCCCTCCCTCATCCATCCTTTATCCTCCTTCACTGACACGGAAGAAAGGGAACTCTCCTCTACAGAGGAGAGATGTGGGGGTCTAGGACAAACTAGCTCTACCCTCTGATACACTTAGAACTGACAACTCTGTGGTCTTGGGTGTCCTTTACTGCCATACTCCCATACTGCCATACTGCCACACTCCCATACTGCCATTCTGCCATACTGCCAAACTGCCATACTGCCACACTCCCATACTGCCATTCTGCCATACTGCCAAACTGCCATACTGCCACACTCCCATACTGCCATACTGCCATACTCCCATACTGCCATACTCCTTTACTCCCATATTGCCATACTGCCATACTCCCATACTGCCATACTGCCACACCCCCATACTCCCATACTCCCATACTGCCGTACTGCCACACTCCCATACTGCCATTCTGCCATACTGCCATACTCCCATACTGCCATACTGCCAAACTGTCATACTGCCATTCTGCCATACTGCCACACCCCCATACTCCCATACTCCCATACTGCCGTACTGACACACTCCCATACTGCCATTCTGCCATACTGCCATACTCCCATACTGCCATACTGCCATACTGTCATACTGCCATACTGCCATACTCCCATACTGCCACACTCCCATACTGCCATTCTGCCATACTGCCATACTCCCATACTGCCACACTCCCATACTGCCATTCTGCCATACTGCCATACTCCCATACTGCCATACTCCCATACTGTCATACTCCCATACTGCCATACTATCATACTCCCATACTGCCATACTGTCATACTCCCATACTGTCATACTGCCATACTGTCATACTGTCATACTGTCATAATCCCATACTGCCATACTGTCATACTGTCATAATCCCATACTGCCATACTCCCATACTGCCATACTCCCATACTGCCATACTCCCATACTGTCATACTCCCATACTGTCATACTGCCATACTGTCATACTGTCATACTGCCATACTCGCATACTGCCATACTCCCATACTGCCATACTGCCATACTGTCATACTCCCATACTGTCATACTGCCATACTGTCATACTGCCATACTCCCATACTGTCATACTCCCATACTGTCATACTGCCATACTGTCATACTGCCATACTCGCATACTGCCATACTCCCATACTGCCATACTGCCATACTGTCATACTCCCATACTGTCATACTGCCATACTGTCATACTGCCATACTGTCATACTCCCATACTGCCATACTGTCATACTGCCATACTGTCATACTCTCATACTGTCATACTGTCATACTCACATACTGCCATAATGTCATACTCCCATACTGCCATACTGCCATACTCCCATACTCCTATACTGTCATACTCCCATACTGACACACTGCCATACTCCCATACTGCCATACTCCCATACTGTCATATTGCCATACCAGCATACTCACATACTGCCATACTCCCATACTGCTATACTCCCATACTCCCATACTGCCATACTCCCATACTCCCATACTGCCATACTCCCATACTGTCATACTGCTATACTCCCATACTGTCATACTGTCATACTGTCATACTCCCATACTCCTATACTGTCATACTGCCATACTGCCATACTGTCATACTGCCATACTGTCATACTCCCATACTGCCATACTGTCATACTGCCATACTGTCATACTCTCATACTGTCATACTGTCATACTCACATACTGCCATAATGTCATACTCCCATACTGCCATACTGCCATACTCCCATACTCCTATACTGTCATACTCCCATACTGACACACTGCCATACTCCCATTCTGCCATACTCCCATACTGTCATATTGCCATACCACCATACTCACATACTGCCATACTCCCATACTGCTATACTCCCATACTCCCATACTGCCATACTCCCATACTCCCATACTGCCATACTCCCATACTGTCATATTGCCATACCACCATACTCACATACTGCCATACTCCCATACTGCTATACTCCCATACTCCCATACTCCCATACTGCCATGCCATCATACTGTCATGCTGACGTACTCCCATACTCCCAAACTCCCATAACGCAACATATTTTGGCGAGTGACTTGTTGAAGATTGCTCTCAATATGTATAGCTGACTGGTTGAGAAATGATTAATTGAATCTATTTCCTTTCCATTTGGTTTATTCAGCTCTATATGTTTTCCTTCCACACGTCTATCTCTCTATCAATCCATCCATCAGTTATTCTGTCTATCTGTCCATTCTTCTGTTAATCCCTCCATTTATCCGTCCTTGTCTGTCAATCTTCTTGTCACCTAAAACCATCCATCTAAACATTAGTCCATCCCTTCTTCAATATATGCATTCTTCCCTTTTTCTGTCCATCTCTTCATCTCCTCCTCTATCCATCCTGTCTTTTTGGTGTTGAGATGGTGTTGGTGTTTCTGTGATCATTCTGCCTGGGTGGAGTTATGATGATTGATGTATGGTATTTATGCTTCAAGACACACACACACACACACACACACACACACACACACACACACACACACACACACACACACACACACACACACACACACACACACACACACACACACACACACACACACACACACACACACACACACACACGCTCCTGCGACCTTATACATGTCCCCACCTCAGACAGGTAATGTTCTGGAACTTATCCCAGCCACACACTGGAGAAACACTGATAGCGACAGAATTGAGACTTTTAACAAGTTGTGCAATCTCAGAGACACCCAATTGTGTAAGTTAAATATGAAGAGAGGTTGTAAGTCAAGGGGTTGGGGGGAGTTTGATGTGTGTATGTGTGAATATGTTGGTGTGTGTGCCTGTGTGTCTGTGTGCCTGTGTCTGTGTGTGAGTGCATGCTAGCAGCGTGCACTTATATGTGTGCATGCAGGTGTGTGTGTGTTAGTCTGTGTGTGTGTGTCTGTGTGTGTGTGCGGGTGTGTGTGTGAGTTAGTCTGTGTGTGGGTGTCTGTGTGTGTGTGCGGGTGCAGGTGCGGCTGTGCGTGCTCACGCTCGCGTTTGTGTGTGTGTGTGTGAGGAGCTGTCAGAGGTTAGAAGGCAGAGGCCCCTCTCTCTTTTTAGTGAGGGGATAAGTTACACCCTTGGTTGTCAGGATGACAGCTCCTGACAGCGATCCCTCACATTCCCCCAGAGCTCTGACAAAACAATCAACACCCTTTTCACTGGGGGATTCCAGCTCTCAGCACTACCGGTCCCCCACAGGGTGAGAGACAGAGAGAAAGAGAAAGGGGGCGGGGAGAGAGAGAGAGAGAGAGAGAGAGAGACCAAATGTCAAGAGTTTACCATAGAAAAGAGTCCCCTAAGCCAGCTGGTTCTGTGGCTCAGTTCAATAAGTCCCACCAACCCAACAAATCCTCAGGACAGCACTCAGAAAATATGGCCCAATCAAGTCACCACAAAGCAAAAATAAAAATATAATCACCTATTGGAAAGACACCACAAAAAAGCTAAGTAAACTTCAATGCTATTTAGCTCTAAACAGACAGACAGTACATGGTGGCAGACTATCTGACCACCCTGACTGATAGAAAACTGAGTAAAACACTGACCTGTCACTGTCTCTGATACTCCACAGAGAGAGAGAGAGAGAGAGAGAGAGAGAGAGAGAGAGAGAGAGAGAGAGAGAGAGAGAGAGAGAGAGAGAGGGTAGACAGAAGGGTAGACACAGGAAAACCTGGCTCCCTGTAGAGGACAACAGCACAACAGCAGAACCTGAGACGGAGCTGCATTTCCTGACAAAATGTCAAAAATATAAAACAATTAGAGAGTGTCATTTCCCCAAATTTGAATCCCTTATACAATGTTTCAAACACCTCTCTGATGAGAGTATGCTACCCGTCCTGTTGGGGGAGGACGCAGAGAGCTGTGGGTTGGCAACATTGTTGCCTGCCATAAGTTGAGGGACAGTGTCTGACAGACCAATCAACCTACACATGTCCTCTACTCTATGCTTATGTTATTGTTCAATGTATGGTTATTTTGACCCTTGTTGTTACTGTTGTCCCATTGACAATTTTTATATTGTAAATATCCAAATCAAGCTTTGGCAATATGTACGTTGTTACGTCATGCCAATAAAGCAAATCGAATTGAGAGAAAGATAGTGAGAGAGATAGAAAGATATATATATATATATAGAGAGAGAGAGAGAGAGAGAGAAAGATAGTGAGAGAGAGAAAGATCGCCCCCTGTTCTTGATTTCTATGTTTTGTGTTTCTATGTTTTGGCCGGGTATGGTTCTCAATCAGGGACAGCTGTATCACGTTCTGACCTTTTTCTTCCTTTGTTTTGTCTTTATTTAGTATGGTCAGGGTGTCACGCCCTGGTCTTAGTATTTTGTGTTTTCTTTATTATTTTGGTCAGGCCAGGGTGTGACATGGATTTATTATGTGGTGTGTTTTGTCTTGCTTTTTTGTTGTAGGTATTGGGATTGTATTATAGTAGGGTTATCTAGTATAGTCTATGGCTGTCTGGAGTGGTTCTCAATCAGAGGCAGGTGTTTATCGTTGTCTCTGATTGGGAACCATATTTAGGCAGCCATATTCTTTGAGTGTTTCGTGGGTGATTGTTCATGTCTCTGTGTTGGTTTGCACCAGATAGGCTGTTTAGGTTTTGACGGTACGTTTATTGTTTTGTATTGTTCATGTTTATATTTGTACAAGACAGTAGTTTTGGAATTGTTAGTTAGATTACTTGTTATTACTGCATTGTCGGAACTAGAAGCACAAGCATTTCGCTACACTCGCATTAACATCTGCTAACCATGTGTATGTGACAAATACAATTTGATTTGATTTGATTTAAACATGTATCAAAATATCCACGCTGCATTTTGGTCCGACTCTCCTTCGACGGAAGAAAACCCTAACACAGGGCGTGAGTTGAGTGGGCAGTCTGTTTCGGCCTAGTATGGTTCTCAATCAGAGGCAGGTGTCGTTAGTTGACTCTGATTGAGAATCATACTTAGGTAGCCTGGGTTTCACTGTTGGTATGTGGGTGTTTGTTTCCTGTGTCAGTGTTTGTGCCACACGGGACTGTTTCGTTCATATTCACTTTGTTATTTTCTATTGTGTCATGTTCAGTTTATACTATTAAAACATGGACACTTACCACGCTGTGTTTTGGTCCGATCCTTGTTACACCTCTTCAGACGAGGAAGAGGAAATCTGTCATTACAGAAACACACACCAACCAAGGACCAAGCAGCGTGGTAACAGGCAGCAGCAGCAGCAGGAGAGGCAGCGATGTCAGGATTCCTGGACATGGGATGACGTTTTGAACGGCAAGGGTTGCTACACATGGCAGGAGATCCTGGCTGGTAGGGATCGCCTCCCATGGGAACAGGTGGAGGCAGCTAGGAGAGCAGAGGCAGCCGGAGAGAGGAGCCAGCGATATGATGGAACACGGCTGGCAAGGAAGCTCGAGAGGCAGCCCCAAAAATGTATTGGGGGGAGGCACACAGGGAGTGTGGTGAAGCCAGGTAGGAGACCTGCGGCAACTTCCTGTGTTTACCGGAGACCCCAGTGCGTGTGCATAGCCCGGTGCGGTACATTCCAGCTCCTCATATCGGCCGAGCTAGAGTGGGCATCGAGCCAGGTGCCATGAAGCCGGCTTTACGCATCTGGTCTCCAATGCGTCTCCTCAGGCCGGCATACATGGCACCAGCCTTACGCATGGAGTCCCCGGTTCGCCAGCACAGCCCTAGTTGAATGCTCTCCGTAGCCCGACCAGTGCGGCGAGGTGGAATAGGCCGCACTGGTCGGGCTACGGGGAGCATTCAACCAGGTAAGGTTGGGCAGGCTCGGTGCTCAAGAGCTCCAGTGCGCCTGCACGGTCCGGTCTATCCAGTGCCACCTCCACGCACCAGCCCTCCGGTGGCAGCCCCCGTACCAGGCTGTCTCTCCGTCTTCTGCCTACAGGGTCTCTCGCCTGTCCAGCGCTGTCAGAGCCTTCCTCCTCTCCAGCGCTGCCAGAGTCTCCCGTCTGTCCAGAGCTGCTAGAGTCTCCCGTCTGTCCGGAGCCGCCAGCCAGCCAGGAGCTGCCAGAGCCGCCAGCCAGCCAGGAGCTGCCAGAGCCGCCAGCCAGCCAGGAGCTGCCAGAGCCGCCAGCCAGCCTGGAGTTGCCAGAGCCGTTAGCCATAATCTTATTCATTCCTTTACACTTGTGAGTTTAAGGTAGTTGTTGTGAACTTGTTAGATTACTTGTTAGATATTACTGCATGGTCGGAACTGGAAGTACAAGCATTTTGCTACACTCGCATTAACACCTGCTAACCATGTGTATGTGACAAATACAATTTGATTTGATTAGTAACTACAGTAACTCTCTAGTAACAATTGTAATTGTCCAGTAACTACAGTAACTGTGTAGTAACTACAGTAATTGTCTAGTAACTACAGTAACTGTATAGTAACTACAGTAGCTGTCTGGTAACTACAGTAACTGTCTAGTAACTACAGTAAATGTCTAGTAACTACAGTAACTGTCTAGTAACTACAGTAATTGTGTGAGAGGACAATTTGAGAAACATGAGAAGAGTGTGTGGTCAAATGTATTCATTCACTCAGATTGAAAGCTGGAAAGTCCTTAGGTCCAATGGTAAGTGAATTGCGTAACTTTTTGAGCGCGTGCGAGAGATAGATTTGCATGTGTGCGCGGTTGTGCGTTTATAAAGTTTCTGTGTGTGTATGTGTTTGCCCTGCACACCTGGGTTCCCAGTGGGCATAAGGTGTTGCATTCCTGAGCCCCTCTCTGCTCTGCCAGTTGACACTGTCTGCCCTGCCAGAGCCTGTGTCTCTCACACACAGCTTCATTGTGTCACGAGCTCCACACAACACACCTTACACCCACCAACACATACCGTACACACGCTCTCTTTCTGTCCCTCAATATCTCTCTCACCTTTCAAACTGTTTTCATTTCCAGTGATAAGTGTGTGTGTGTGTGTGTGTGTGTGTGTGTGTGTGTTGTATGAATTAAATAGTTGTTTCTCTCCATCTCTCTTCTCTTTCCCCCAGAACTCGTCCTAGACCATTGTTGGTCATGATTAATACACATAATGGATACATGTGGTCATATTGCCAGTAAGACCAGATTGTACTGTAATGGGGACACACACTGGGTCTACTGGGGCCTGTAAAGCACTCTCAGAAAAAAGGGTTCCAAAAGGGTTCTGCAGCTGTCCCCATAGGAGAACCCTTTGTAGGTTCCATGAATAACCCTTTTTGGTTCCAGGTAGAACTATTTTGGGTTTTATTTAGAACCCTCTGTGAAAAGGGTTTTACATGGAACCCAAAATGGTACTACCTAGAACCAAATGGGTTTTACCTGGAACCAAAAGGGGTTCTTCAAAGGGTTCTCCTATGAGGACAGCCGAAGAACCCTTTTTGGTTCTAGATAGCACCTTTTTTTCTAAGAGTGCGGGTACACACTGGGTGTAATGGGAGGGCTCTACACCGCCTGAGGAAGACTGCAGATCTATTCCCATTATTTGCTGATGAAACCTTTTCCAGTATTGCCTTTCCTTTTTGTTTATCTCGTACTTTATAATATAGACTGGAGAGACTTGCCCTGTATGTCTGGGGTCCCCTGACTCTCCCACGCACTCTCCCCAGGAGCAGATGGCCCTGGCTGGGATATGGGTCAGTGAATGTGCCCCTATTGTCTCTGAATGTAGCGTAGCGAGGTAGCCCAGATGGCTTTTGGACCTTTGTGTCCTATGGATTTTTCCATAGTGGGCACAGTGTGTTTTCTGGTCACCAGGGTAGGACTTGCTTTGTATTTCCCTCTCGCTCCCTCACTCTTTCTCTCATTCTACCTCTTTCTCTCTGTCTTTCTCTCGCTCTCTTTCTACCTCTTTCTCTATGTCTTTCTCTCTCTCTCACCATCTCTAATTATATTTTGTAGCTTACCACCAAAAGATGTTATTAGGCAGAGTGGCTTGTTTGGTAGTTCGGTTCGTGGTTATTTTTCCAAGCAACACTTTTGGCAAGATCTTTGTGTTGTTGGTTTGGCTGTGTGCCTTCGGTGACGAAGGCTACGGGAGGTTATCTCACTATGAAGGCATCCTTCTGCCTGTTGAGAGAGAGAGAATAGATACATAAATACATATTTAATGATTTAATAAATACATAGATAAAGCAAATTGAATTGAATTGAGAGAGAGAGATTGGAGAGAGAGATAGATCCTCAGACATTCTCATGCATGTGCTGTAGTAATAACCTTGTTCAGTAGTAATAACCTTGTGCTGTAGTAATAACCTTGTTCAGTAGTAATAACCTTGTTCAGTAGTGAAAACCTTGTTCAGTAGTAATAACCTTGTGCTGTAGTTATAACCTTGTGTTGTAGTAATAACCTTGTTCAGTAGTAATAACCTTGTGCTGTAGTAATAACCTTGTGCTGTAGTAATAACCTCGGGCTGTAGTAATAACCCCGTGCTGTAGTAATAACCCCGTGCTGTAGTAATAACCCCGTGCTGTAGTAATAACCTTGTGCTCTAGTAATAACCTTGTGCTGTAGTAATAACCTTGTGCTGTAGTAATAACCTTGTGCTGTAGTAATGACCGTGTGCTGTAGTAATAACCTCGTGCTGTAGTAATAACCTTGTGCTGTAGTAGTAACCTTGTGCTGTTTTAATAACCCTGTGCTGTAGTAATAACCTTGTGCTGTAGTAATAACCTTGTGCTGTAGTAATAACCTTGTGCTGTAGTAATAACCTTGTGCTGTTTTAATAACCCTGTGCTGTAGTAATAACCCGGTGCTGTAGTAATAACCTTGTGCTGTAGTAATAACCTTGTGCTGTAGTAATAACCTCGTGCTGTAGTAATAACCTTGTGCTGTAGTAATAACCTCGTGCTGTAGTAATAACCTTGTGCTGTAGTAATAACCTTGTGCTGTAGTAATAACCTTGTGCTGTAGTAATAACCTTGTGCTGTAGTAATAACCCAGTGCTGTAGTAATAACCCAGTGCTGTAGTAATAACCCAGTGCTGTAGTAATAACCCAGTGCTGTAGTAATAACCTCGTGCTGTAGTAATAACCTCGTGCTGTAGTAATAACCTCGTGCTGTAGTAATGACCGTGTGCTGTAGTAATGACCGTGTGCTGTAGTAATAACCTCGTGCTGTAGTAATAACCTTGTGCTGTAGTAGTAACCTTGTGCTGTTTTAATAACCCTGTGCTGTAGTAATAACCTCGTGCTGTAGTAATAACCCAGTGCTGTAGTAATAACCTCGTGCTGTAGTAATAACCTCGTGCTGTAGTAATAACCTTGTGCTGTAGTAATGACCGTGTGCTGTAGTAATAACCTCGTGCTGTAGTAATAACCTTGTGCTGTAGTAATGACCGTGTGCTGTAGTAATAACCTCGTGCTGTAGTAATAACCTTGTGCTGTAGTAGTAACCTTGTGCTGTTTTAATAACCCTGTGCTGTAGTAATAACCTCGTGCTGTAGTAATAACCTTGTGCTGTAGTAATAACCTTGTGCTGTAGCAATAACCTTGTGCTGTTTTAATAACCCTGTGCTGTAGTAATAACCGTGTCCTGTAGTAATAACCTTGTGCTGTAGTAATAACCGTGTGCTGTAGTAATAACCTTGTGCTGTAGTAGTAACCTTGTGTTGTTTTAATAACCCTGTGCTGTAGTAATAACCCCGTGCTGTAGTAATAACCTTGTGCTGTAGTAATAACCTTGTTCAGTAGTAATAACCTTGTTCAGTAGTAATAACCTTGTGCTGTAGTAATAACCTTGTGCTGTAGTAATAACCCTGTGATGTAGTAATAACCTTGTGCTGTAGTAATACCCTTGTGCTGTAGTAATACCCTTGTGCTGTAGTAATAACCTTGTGCTGTAGTAATACCCTTGTGCTGTAGTAATAACCTTGTGCTGTAGCAATAACCTTGTGCTGTAGCAATAACCTTGTGCTGTAGCAATAACAATGTGCTGTAGTAATAACCTTGTGCTGTAGTAATAACCTTGAATGACCCACCATCCCCTCCTCTTTCCCAATCCACCCATCTCTCTTTGTTTTGATTTAATCTTGTTATGGCATGTGTTCTTTCTCCCATACACAGACCAGCATACCCACCCAGTGCCAGTCCACAGCTCTGTACCTCATGCCAACTCAGCCTGTGTGTGTGTGTGTGTGTGTGTGTGTGTGTGAGCTGGCATCTGCCCAGTCTTTATTTACACAAACCACAGGATGATGGAGCTCTGCTCAGTACAGGACAATCCACACACTGCATCAATCAACAGAGAGAGGGAGGGAAGGAGAGAGAAAAAGAGAGACAGGAGTATACACAGGGCATTGATCAACTGAGAGGGAGAGAGAGGGGGAGAGACAGAGAGAGAGACAGAGAGGGGGAGAGAGATAGAGGGGGGAGAGAGATAGAGGGGGAGAGAGATAGAGGGGGGAGAGAGAGAGAGAGGGGAGAGAGAGCGAAAGACAGAGGGGGAGAGAGAGAGACAGACAGAGAGAGAGAGGGGGAGAGAGATAGAGAGGGAGAGAGGAGTATACACAGGGCATCAATCAACTGAGAGGGAGAGGGGGAGAGGGAGAGGGGGAGAGAGAGGGGGGGAGAGAGAGAGAGTGCGAGGGAGAGGGGGAGAGAGAGGGGGGGAGAGAGAGAGGGGGAGAGACAGAGAGGGGGAGAGATCGAGAGAGGGGGAGAGAGAGACAGAGAGAGACAGAGAGGGAGAGGGGGAGAGAGATGGGGAGAGAGATTGGGAGAGTGAGAGAGAGGGGAGAGAGCGAGAGATGGGGAGAGAGATGGAGAGAGAGAGAGAGACGAGAGAGAGATAGAGAGAGGGGGGGAGAGAGACAGAGAGAGAGAGAGAGAGAGACAGAGAGAGACAGAGAGAGACAGAGAGAGAGAGAGAGAGAGAGAGACAGAGGGCAGAGAGAGAGGGGGAGAGAGACAGAGAGAGACAGAGAGAGAGAGATAGAGAGGGAGAGAGGAGAAAAGTCTGCAGCACCCGGCCTCACCCTACTAGAATCCGAAGTCAAATGTCTGCTGTTTGCTGAAGATCTGGTGCTTCTATCACCAACCTAGGAGGGCCTACAGCAGCACCTAGATCTTATGCACAGATTCTGTCAGGCCTTGGCCCTGACAGTAAATCTCAGTAAGACCAAAATAATAGTGTTGCAAAAAAGGTCCAGTCACCAGGACCACAAATACAAATTCCATCTAGACACTGTTGCCCCAGAGCACACAAAAAAACTATACATACCTTGGCCTAAACATCAGCGCCACAGGTAACTTCCACAAAGCTGTGAACGATCTGAGAGACAAGGCAAGAAGGGCATTCTATGCCATCAAAAGGAACATAAATTTCAACATACCAATTAGGATTTGGCTAAAAATACTTGAATCAGTCATAGAGCCCATTGCCCTTTATGGTTGTGAGGTCTGGGGTCCGCTCACCAACCAAGACTTCACAAAATGGGACAAACACCAAATTGAGACTCTGCACGCAGAATTCTGCAAAAAATATCCTCTGTGTACAACGTAGAACACCAAATAATGCATGCAGAGCAGAATTAGGCAGATACCCACTAATTATCGGAATCCAGAAAAGAGCCGTTAAATTCTATAACCACCTAAAAGGAAGCGATTCCCAAACCTTCCATAACAAAGCCATCACCTACAGAGAGATGTACACAAGCATTTCGCTACACTCGCATTAACATCTGCTAACCATGTGTATGTGACAAATAAAATTTGATTTGAACCTGGAGAAGAGTCCCCTAAGCAAGCTGGTCCTGGGGCTCTGTTCACAAACACAAACACACCCTACAGAGCCCCAGGACAGCAGCACAATTAGACCCAACCAAATCATGAGAAAACAAAAAGATAATTACTTGACACATTGGAAAGATTTAACAAAAAAACAGAGCAAACTAGAATGCTATTTGGCCCTACACAGAGAGTACACAGCGGCAGAATACCTGACCACTGTGACTGACCCAAAATGAAGGAAAGCTTTCACTATGTACAGATTCAGTGAGCATAGCCTTGCTATTAAGAAAGGCCGCCGTAGGGAGACATGGCACTCAAGAGAAGACAGGCAATGTGCTCACTGCCCACAAAATGAGGTGGAAACTGAGCTGCACTTCCTAACCTCCTGCCCAATGTATGACCATATTAGAGACACATATTTCCCTCAGATTACACAGATCCACAAAGAATTCGAAAACAAATCCAATTTTGATAAACTCCCATATCTACTGGGTGAAATTCCACAGTGTGCCATCACAGCAGCAAGATTTGTGACCTGTTGCCACAAGAAAAGGGCAACCAGTGAAGAACAAACACCATTGTAAATACAACCCATATTTATGCTTATTTATTTTCCTTAACCATTTGTACATTGTTACAACACTGTATATATATAATATGACATTTGTAATGTCTTTATTGTTTTGAAACTTCTGTATGTGTAATGTTTACTGTTAATTTGTATTGTTTATTTCACTTTTATATATTATCTACCTCACTTGCTTTGGCAATGTTAACACATGTTTCCCATGCCAATAAAGCCCCTTGAATTGATAGAACCAGAGAGAGAACTGTGAACAATCTGAGATGCCAGAAGGGCCTTCTACGCCATCAAGAGGAACATAATATTTGACATCCCAATTAGGATCTGGCTTAAAATACCTGAATCAGTTACAGAGCCCATTACCCTTTATGTTTGGGAGGTCTGGAGTCCACCAACCAAGAATTCACAGAATGGGACAAACACCAAATTGAGACTGCATGCAGAATTCTGCAAAAACATCCTTTGCAAAACATCAAATGATGCATGCATAGCAGAATTAGGATGATTCCCGCTAATTATCAAAATCCAGAAAGGAGAGATTAAATACTACAACCGCCTAAAAATAAGTCATTCTCAAAACTTCCATAATAAAGCCATCACCTACAGAGAGATGAACCTGGAGAAGAGTCCCCTAAGCAAGCTGGTCCTGGGGCTCAGTTCACAAACACAAACAAGCCCCACAGAGCCCCAGGACAGCAACACAATTAGACCCAACCAAATCATGAGAAACAAAAAGATAATTTCTTGACAGATTGGAAATAATTCACAAAAAATCAGAGCAAACTAGAATTCTATTTGGCCCTAAAACAAAGACTACACAGTGGCAGAATACCTGACCACTGTGACTGACCCAGATTTCACTATATACAGACTCAGTAAGCATAGCCTTGTTATTGAAAGGCCGCCGTGGGGAGAGAAACGGGGGAGAGAGAGAGAGTTGTTTGTTTGTGTGTATTCTCTCTGTGTGTGTGTGTGTGTGTGGGGGGGGGGGGGGGGGGGGGGGGGGGCAGTATCGGAGCCTCTGTGGATAACACAAAGCATCCCCAGTATTTCCACTTTTTCTGACTGCATTTCCCGGCAGCTGTGTGTGTGTGTGTGTGTGTGTGTGTGTGAGTGTGTGTGTGTGTGTGTGTGTGTGGGGTTTTTTTTTGTGTGAGTGTGTGTGTGTGTGTGTGTGAGTGTGTGAGTGTGTGTGTGTCCATGCTCCCTCCTCTTCAGCTTCTTACACAGAGGAATAGATCCAGACTGGAGCTTTCATTATGGCCTCTCCACTTCTGATGGAAAGCAATACCCATCCATGTGTGTGTGTGTGTGTGTGTGTGTGTGTGTGTGTGTGTGTGTGTGTGTGTGTGTGTGTGTGTGTGTATACATGTGCGTGCTTGTGTGTAAGAGAGAATTCTGCAGCGAAGTATCCTAATACTAAATGTACAATTCATTCGGTTCTAGGCATAACTTCACACACACACACACACACACACACACACACACACACACACACACACACACACACACACACACACACACACCTTTCCCCACTGTGATTCTGACAGCTGTGTGCTGAAGACATGGTCAGTGTTCTGTTCTCTGCGTTTGATCTATAGGAGAGTGAAACTCAACACTGATCCTTATATCCCCAGCCAGACAGCCTGCCTGACACCGTGTGTGTGTATGAGTGCAGGTGTGCGTGTTAAGGAATGCTGAGAATCGATTGAACCATACAATAGGAATTAGGAGATTTAGCAGACCACTCAGTCTCTTACACACGTTGACAAACATCTGTGACACCAAACCATGCAAACAGCTTCATGTTTGGTTTCTTTCAGTCAAAACGTCTATCTACCATTTTACAAACAAAAGAAAGGCATGACTTCGGTGTTTTTTGTTCCTGGTAAGAGAATCCACGGCTCAAACATTGACTCGTTTGACAGGCAGGTTTGTCTTCTGGGGTTGACCCCTAACTTTGACCCTGTTGACTAATTTCTTGCTCTGAAGAGTGAAGGGAAGAAGAGAGTGGAATAGAGAATGAGAGAGAGAGAAAGAGAGATAGTGCCTTCATACCCATATCCTTGTCTTGGGTATGTCTATCAGCTTTGAGTTGTCTTGGGTATGTCTGTATCAGCTCTGACTTGTCTTGGGTCTGTCTATCAGCTTTGAGTCATCTTGGGTATGTCTGTATCAGCTTTGACTTGTCTTGGGTATGTCTGTATCAGCTTTGACTTGTCTTGGGTATGTCTGTATCAGCTTTGACTTGTCTTGGGTATGTCTGTATCAGCTTTGACTTGTCTTGGGTATGTCTGTATCAGCTCTGACTTGTCTTGGGTCTGTCTATCAGCTTTGACTTGTCTTGGGTATGTCTGTATCAGCTTTGACTTGTCTTGGGTATGTCTGTATCAGCTTTGAGTCATCTTGGGTATGTCTGTATCAGCTTTGAGTCATCTTGGGTATGTCTGTATCAGCTTTGACTTGTCTTGGGTATGTCTGTATCAGCTTTGACTTGTCTTGGGTCTGTCTATCAGCTTTGAGTCATCTTGGGTATGTCTGTCTATCAGCTTTGAGTCATCTTGGGTATGTCTGTATCAGCGTTGACTTGTCTTGGGTATGTCTGTATCAGCTTTGAGTCATCTTGGGTATGTCTGTATCAGCGTTGACTTGTCTTGGGTATGTCTGTATCAGCGTTGACTTGTCTTGGGTATGTCTGTATCAGTGTTGAATTGTCTTGGGTATGTCTGTATCAGCGTTGACTTGTCTTGGGTATGTCTGTATCAGCTCTGACTTGTCTTGGGTCTGTCTATCAGCTTTGACTTGTCTTGGGTATGTCTGTATCAGCTTTGACTTGTCTTGGGTATGTCTGTATCAGCTTTGAGTCATCTTGGGTATGTCTGTATCAGCTTTGAGTCATCTTGGGTATGTCTGTATCAGCTTTGACTTGTCTTGGGTATGTCTGTATCAGCTTTGACTTGTCTTGGGTCTGTCTATCAGCTTTGAGTCATCTTGGGTATGTCTGTCTATCAGCTTTGAGTCATCTTGGGTATGTCTGTATCAGCGTTGACTTGTCTTGGGTATGTCTGTATCAGCTTTGAGTCATCTTGGGTATGTCTGTATCAGCGTTGACTTGTCTTGGGTATGTCTGTATCAGCGTTGACTTGTCTTGGGTATGTCTGTATCAGTGTTGAATTGTCTTGGGTATGTCTGTATCAGCGTTGACTTGTCTTGGGTATGTCTGTATCAGCGTTGACTTGTCTTGGGTATGTCTGTATCAGTGTTGACTTGTCTTGGGTATGTCTGTATCAGCGTTGACTTGTCTTGGGTATGTCTGTATCAGCGTTGACTTGTCTTGGGTATGTCTGTATCAGCTTTGACTTGTCTTGGGTATGTCTGTATCAGCGTTGACTTGTCTTGGGTATGTCTGTATCAGCTTTGCACATCTGGATTTGGGGATTTTCTCCCATTCTTCCCTGCATATTTTTCTCAAACTCTTTTAAGAGAGAGTGAGAGAGGTCATCTCGATTTGGCAATGTAAACATACGTTTCACATGCCAACAGAAGCCCTTAATTTGAATTGAGAGAGAGACTGGTGCCATAAAAATAAACGTTTAATGAGATATCATCTGTTGTGATGCCAGTCTCAGAGGTCCATCTCTTGTCCTGTTTTGTCAAAAACAAAACTAAACCCTGAGATGTTGTATTGATCAAGATTACATTCGGGTGATGGCGAAAAAAATGAACCCTTTATATGATCGGATAAGACTTCTCTTTCTCTCCCTCTCTAGGCCCAAGTCAAAGTTCAGTCTCAGAGTCGTGGGTGAGGGGTCATATAGTCCTAACCTTCCCCTCTCACCCCTCCTTCCTCCTTCCCCCTCAGAGTGACCTTTGCCTCCTCTGACCCGCTGACCAGCAGCCACACTGGCTTTCCAACTGGGAACAGGGTCAGGGGTCAGAAGAGAGTGTGGAGAAAAGGTATGTTTCTCACCCTCTTGTTTTCTCTCTTTCTCTGCAAAGCTGCTGTATTCTGCTCTCTCTCTCTCTATCTCTCTGTCTGTCTGTCTGTCTGTCTGTCTGTCTGTCTGTCTGTCTGTCTCTGTCTCTGTCTCTGTCTCTACAACTCTCTCCTTCCAGATGGGTAGTTTCCACAACTCTCTCCTTCCAGATGGGTAGTTTCCACAACTCTCTCCTTCCAGATGGGTAGTTTCCACAACTCTCTCCTTCCAGATGGGTAGTTTCCACAACTCTCTCCTTCCAGATGGGTAGTTTCCACAACTCTCTCCTTCCAGATGGGTAGTTTCCACAACTCTCTCCTTCCAGATGGGTAGTTTCCACAACTCTCTCCTTCCAGATGGGTAGTTTCCACAACTCTCTCCTTCCAGATGGGTAGTTTCCACAACTCTCTCCTTCCAGATGGGTAGTTTCCACAACTCTCTCCTTCCAGATGGGTAGTTTCCACAACTCTCTCCTTCCAGATGGGTAGTTTCCACAACTCTCTCCTTCCAGATGGGTAGTTTCCACAACTCTCTCCTTCCAGATGGGTAGTTTCCACAACTGGAAATGGAATGGCATTTGATGTATTTAATATCCTTCCATTTATACCGCTCCAGCCATTACCACAAGCCTGTCCTCCCCAATTAAGGTGCTACCAACCTCCTGTGGTATACTGTATCTACGGACAGAATACAAATGTAGCGGACACCAGTTTGTAGTGCACACATCAGGTTCTTTGTGCATATAAGTCAAAACACGCCTTGGTAAAATACACATCTTTATACTGTAAATCCTCTATATCTCCTCCCCTATCCCTCCATCCTCTCATCATGCCTCATTTTCTCCACCTTCTGTTCTCCCTGTTCCCCCATTATCTGACCTTCTCTGCTGTGATTGGCTAAAGGGAGCTGGCTGCAGCAAGCTTCTGATTGGACAATACCTTGTAACCAATGGCCTGCAACAAATCTAATGTTCTTTGTTGCATGTGCCGAATACAACAGTACAGTACAGAGTCAATGTGGAGGCTATATACAGGGTGTTACGGTACAGAGTCAATGTGGAGGCTATATACAGGGTGTTACAGTACAGAGGCAATGTGGAGGCTATATACAGGGTGTTACAGTACAGAGTCAATGTGGAGGCTATGTACAAGGTGTTACAGTACAGAGTCAATGTGGAGGCTATATACAGGGTGTTACGGTACAGAGTCAATGGTACAGGGTGTTACGGTACAGAGTCAATGTGGAGGCTATATACAGAGTGTTACGGTACAGAGTCAATGTGGAGGCTATATACAGGGGGTACCAGTACAGAGTCAATGTGGAGGCTATATACAGGGTGTTACAGTACAGAGTCAATGTGGAGGCTTTATACAGGGTGTTACGGTACAGAGTCAATGTGGAGGCTATATACAGGGGGTACCAGTACAGAGTCAATGTGGAGGCTATATACAGGGTGTTACAGTACAGAGTCAATGTGGAGGCTATATACAGGGTGTTACAGTACAGAGTCAATGTGGAGGCTATATACAGGGTGTTACAGTACAGAGTCAATGTGGAGGCTATATACAGCGTGTTACAGTACAGAGTCAATGTGGAGG
Source organism: Oncorhynchus clarkii lewisi (assembly GCF_045791955.1). NCBI lineage: Eukaryota > Metazoa > Chordata > Actinopteri > Salmoniformes > Salmonidae > Oncorhynchus > Oncorhynchus clarkii. The sequence continues at coordinate 13,356,623 of NC_092178.1, read as the reverse complement.
CTATATACAGGGTGTTACAGTACAGAGTCAATGTGGAGGCTATATACAGGGTGTTACAGTACAGAGGCAATGTGGAGGCTATATACAGGGTGTTACAGTACAGAGTCAATGTGGAGGCTATATACAGGGTGTTACAGTACAGAGTCAATGTGGAGGCTATATACAGGGTGTTACGGTACAGAGTCAATGTGGAGGCTATATACAGAGTGTTACGGTACAGAGTCAATGTGGAGGCTATATACAGGGGGTACCAGTACAGAGTCAATGTGGAGACTATATACAAGGGGTACCGGTACAGAGTCAATGTGGAGGCTATATACAGGGGGTACCAGTACAGAGTCAATGTGGAGGCTATATACAGGGGGTACCAGTACAGAGTCAATGTGGAGGCTATATACAGGGTGTTATGGTACAGAGTCAATGTGGAGGCTATATACAGGGTATTACGGTACAGAGTCAATGTGGAGACTATATACAGGGGGTACCGGTACAGAGTCAATGTGGAGGCTATATACAGGGGGTACCAGTACAGAGTCAATGTGGAGGCTATATACAGGGGGTACCAGTACAGAGTCAATGTGGAGGCTATATACAGGGTGTTATGGTACAGAGTCAATGTGGAGGCTATATACAGGGTATTACGGTACAGAGTCAATGTGGAGACTATATACAGGGGGTACCGGTACAGAGTCAATGTGGAGGCTATGCACAGGGTATTACGGTACAGAGTCAATGTGGAGACTATATACAGGGGGTTCCGGTACAGAGCCAATGTGGAGGCTATATACAGCGGATTCCGGTACAGAGTCAATGTGGAGACTGTATACAGGGGGTACCAGTACAGAGTCAATGTGGAGACTATATACAGGGGGTACCGGTACAGAGTCAATGTGCGGGGACACCAGTTAGTCGAGGTAATTGAGGTAATATGTACGTGTAGGTAGAGTTAAAGTGACTATGCATAGATAATAAACAGAGAGTAGCAGCAGCGTAAAAATGCGGGGTGGGGGACAATGCACCCGTAGACCAAGGTCATCCCTCCAGCCTTATAACCACTCCCCCAAGTCAATAACATTCTTGACAGGCTCCTCCCCCATGCTCAGAAATAAAAACATGCTGATAGCTTAGAGATGAGCGCCGTCTTGTGGCTGTTGTGTTTTTTAAATGAGACCCTTTTCCTCACATCATGTCACTGTTCTCCCTTTATTATTTATCCGAAGCTAAATAAAATCCTTTATTAATTCAAAATACTCAGAAAGTAAATGATTACTTATTTTCTCATTGTTTTAAGAAAATATGGGAATTTTCTATTATTTTATCATCAACTTTACATCATCTGGGTTGCCTGCAAGCTGAATATGAAAGTCAGTGATATGTTCAAGTATGCCATCTGCTGGACAGAAAACGAACACCTCACAGTATCACCTCTGTACTGCTCTGAAACGCAAGAGGCCAAGTGGCACAAAAGATACCAAGAAGAAATCCCTTGCAAGAAGATATAACTGACAAGAAGATATCACTTACAATGATATATCCCTGACAAGAAGATATCACTTACAACGATATATCCCTGACAAGAAGATATCACTTACAACGATATATCCCTGACAAGAAGATATCACTTACAACGATATATACCTGACAAGAAGATATCACTTACAATGATATATCCCTGACAAGAAGATATCACCTACATCAGTTGACAGAGGTGGAGAAGATATCACTTACAATGATATATCCCTGACAAGAAGATATCACTTACAATGATATATCCCTGACAAGAAGATATCACCTACATCAGTTGACAGAGGTGGAGAAGATATCACTTACAATGATATATCCCTGACAAGAAGATATCACTTACAATGATATATCCCTGACAAGAAGATATCACCTACATCAGTTGACAGAGGTGGAGAAGATATCACCTACATCAGTTGACAGAGGTGGAGAAGATATCACCTACATCAGTTGACAGAGGTGTGAATGCTTTGACTGAAAACAAACATGAACCTAAATTCTCTGATCCTGTTCAACAGCAGAGAGTTTTTATTCTGACCTATTGAATCATTCTGGAGGTTACCCCACAGTTCAACTTCTGTCAGACACCATGGGAAGGTACATATCTACTAGTTTATGAGCCATTGAGTTGAGTCAGAGTATCAAAAGTCACAGAAGCCACAGAAGTCTAATTGGCTTTTCGATGTGGTGATTCTGCTGACTGCACACTGCCCGCTCTACAGTGAGCCAATGACCTGAGCTGATCACATAGGTCAGAGGTCAGATGATATGTACGATGTGGGGGTGCTGCACACTACCCGCTCTACAGTGAGCCAATGACCTGAGCGGATCACAGAGGACAGAGGTCAGATGATATGTACGATGTGGGGGTGCTGCACACTACCCGCTCTACAGTGAGCCAATGATCTGAGCGGATCACAGAGGACAGAGGTCAGATGATATGTACGATGTGGGGGTGCTGCACACTACCCGCTCTACAGTGAGCCAATGACCTGAGCGGATCACAGAGGACAGAGGTCAGATGATATGTACGATGTGGGGGTGCTGCACACTACCCGCTCTACAGTGAGCCAATGACCTGAGCGGATCACAGAGGACAGAGGTCAGATGATATGTACGATGTGGGGGTGCTGCACACTACCCGCTTTACAGTGAGCCAATGACCTGAGCGGATCACAGAGGACAGAGGTCAGATGATATGTACGATGTGGGGGTGCTGCACACAGTGCTTTTAAAGATCATAGTCTGACTGTGTGTGTGTGTGTGTGTGTGTGTGTGTGTGTGTGTGTGTGTGTGTGTGTGTGTGTGTGTGTGTGTGTGTGTGTGTGTGTGTGTGTGTGTGTGTGTGTGTGTGTGTGGGTGAGTCATGTTCTCATAATGTCCACCAGTGTAATGACCCAGCCGTATATCTCCTTGAGAAAGGAGGATATGATAAAACCATAAATCTACTCCCTCACATTCCTATTATTCAGAAGAAGAATCCAAGGATGGTCCCAATCCACGGCCAGAATTCTAGAAACA